>NW_027365710.1:0-96920 GCF_046119375.1 Phyllobates terribilis | reverse complement strand
GAAAGGGAGCTGGCATCTCACTCTCTTTGAATCTTCTTTATCATGCTAGGATTAGCAGGAAAAAGCAAAAAATTTCAGAATTGCACCTTGCAATGTGGAGATATTACTGTTTGTGCATTTACAATATTCATTGATTTTTGCCATTGAAAAACATGTTTTTCATATACCAGAAATGTTTGAAGCTACTGACTGAATGAAAGGAGCTGGCATCTCACTCTCTTTGAATCTTCTTTATCATGCTAGGATTAGCAGGAAAAAGCAAAAAATTTCAGAATTGCACCGTGCAATGTGGAGATATTACTGTTTGTGCATTTACAATATTCATTGATTTTTGCCATTGAAAAACGTCCAGAAAATGTTTGAAGCTACTGACTGAATGAAAGGAGCTGGCATCTCACTCTCTTTGAATCTTCTTTATCATGCTAGGATTAGCAGGAAAAAGCAAAAAATTTCAGAATTGCACCGTGCAATGTGGAGATATTACTGTTTGTGCATTTACAATATTCATTGATTTTTGCCATTGAAAAACATGTTTTTCATATACCAGAAATGTTTGAAGCTACTGACTGAATGAAAGGAGCTGGCATCTCACTCTCTTTGAATCTTCTTTATCATGCTAGGATTAGCAGGAAAAAGCTAAAAATTTCAGAATTGCACCGTGCAATGTGGAGATATTACTGTTTGTGCATTTACAATATTCATTGATTTTTGCCATTGAAAAACATGTTTTTCATATACCAGAAATGTTTGAAGCTACTGACTGAATGAAAGGAGCTGGCATCTCACTCTCTTTGAATCTTCTTTATCATGCTAGGATTAGCAGGAAAAAGCAAAAAATTTCAGAATTGCACCTTGCAATGTGGAGATATTACTGTTTGTGCATTTACAATATTCATTGATTTTTGCCATTGAAAAACATGTTTTTCATATACCAGAAATGTTTGAAGCTACTGACTGAATGAAAGGAGCTGGCATCTCACTCTCTTTGAATCTTCTTTATCATGCTAGGATTAGCAGGAAAAAGCTAAAAATTTCAGAATTGCACCGTGCAATGTGGAGATATTACTGTTTGTGCATTTACAATATTCATTGATTTTTGCCATTGAAAAACATGTTTTTCATATACCAGAAATGTTTGAAGCTACTGACTGAATGAAAGGAGCTGGCATCTCACTCTCTTTGAATCTTCTTTATCATGCTAGGATTAACAGGAAAAAGCAAAAATTTCAGAATTGCACCGTGCAATGTGGAGATATTACTGTTTGTGCATTTACAATATTCATTGATTTTTGCCATTGAAAAACATGTTTTTCATATACCAGAAATGTTTGAAGCTACTGACTGAATGAAAGGAGCTGGCATCTCACTCTCTTTGAATCTTCTTTATCATGCTAGGATTAGCAGGAAAAAGCTAAAAATTTCAGAATTGCACCGTGCAATGTGGAGATATTACTGTTTGTGCATTTACAATATTCAATTGATTTTTGCCATTGAAAAACATGTTTTTCATATACCAGAAATGTTTGAAGCTACTGACTGAATGAAAGGAGCTGGCATCTCACTCTCTTTGAATCTTCTTTATCATGCTAGGATTAACAGGAAAAAGCTAAAAATTTCAGAATTGCACCGTGCAATGTGGAGATATTACTGTTTGTGCATTTACAATATTCATTGATTTTTGCCATTGAAAAACATGTTTTTCATATACCAGAAATGTTTGAAGCTACTGACTGAATGAAAGGAGCTGGCATCTCCCTCTCTTTGAATCTTCTTTATCATGCTAGGATTAGCAGGAAAAAGCAAAAAATTTCAGAATTGCACCTTGCAATGTGGAGATATTACTGTTTGTGCATTTACAATATTCATTGATTTTTGCCATTGAAAAACATGTTTTTCATATACCAGAAATGTTTGAAGCTACTGACTGAATGAAAGGAGCTGGCATCTCACTCTCTTTGAATCTTCTTTATCATGCTAGGATTAACAGGAAAAAGCTAAAAATTTCAGAATTGCACCGTGCAATGTGGAGATATTACTGTTTGTGCATTTACAATATTCATTGATTTTTGCCATTGAAAAACATGTTTTTCATATACCAGAAATGTTTGAAGCTACTGACTGAATGAAAGGAGCTGGCATCTCACTCTCTTTGAATCTTCTTTATCATGCTAGGATTAGCAGGAAAAAGCAAAAAATTTCAGAATTGCACCTTGCAATGTGGAGATATTACTGTTTGTGCATTTACAATATTCATTGATTTTTGCCATTGAAAAACATGTTTTTCATATACCAGAAATGTTTGAAGCTACTGACTGAATGAAAGGAGCTGGCATCTCACTCTCTTTGAATCTTCTTTATCATGCTAGGATTAACAGGAAAAAGCAAAAAATTTCAGAATTGCACCTTGCAATGTGGAGATATTACTGTTTGTGCATTTACAATATTCATTGATTTTTGCCATTGAAAAACATGTTTTTCATATACCAGAAATGTTTGAAGCTACTGACTGAATGAAAGGAGCTGGCATCTCACTCTCTTTGAATCTTCTTTATCATGCTAGGATTAGCAGGAAAAAGCTAAAAATTTCAGAATTGCACCGTGCAATGTGGAGATATTACTGTTTGTGCATTTACAATATTCATTGATTTTTGCCATTGAAAAATATGTTTTTCATATACCAGAAATGTTTGAAGCTACTGACTGAATGAAAGGAGCTGGCATCTCACTCTCTTTGAATCTTCTTTATCATGCTAGGATTAGCAGGAAAAAGCAAAAAATTTCAGAATTGCACCTTGCAATGTGGAGATATTACTGTTTGTGCATTTACAATATTCATTGATTTTTGCCATTGAAAAACATGTTTTTCATATACCAGAAATGTTTGAAGCTACTGACTGAATGAAAGGAGCTGGCATCTCACTCTCTTTGAATCTTCTTTATCATGCTAGGATTAGCAGGAAAAAGCAAAAATTTCAGAATTGCACCGTGCAATGTGGAGATATTACTGTTTGTGCATTTACAATATTCATTGATTTTTGCCATTGAAAAACGTCCAGAAATGTTTGAAGCTACTGACTGAATGAAAGGAGCTGGCATCTCACTCTCTTTGAATCTTCTTTATCATGCTAGGATTAGCAGGAAAAAGCAAAAAATTTCAGAATTGCACCGTGCAATGTGGAGATATTACTGTTTGTGCATTTACAATATTCATTGATTTTTGCCATTGAAAAACATGTTTTTCATATACCAGAAATGTTTGAAGCTACTGACTGAATGAAAGAGCTGGCATCTCACTCTCTTTGAATCTTCTTTATCATGCTAGGATTAGCAGGAAAAAGCTAAAAATTTCAGAATTGCACCGTGCAATGTGGAGATATTACTGTTTGTGCATTTACAATATTCATTGATTTTTGCCATTGAAAAACATGTTTTTCATATACCAGAAATGTTTGAAGCTACTGACTGAATGAAAGGAGCTGGCATCTCACTCTCTTTGAATCTTCTTTATCATGCTAGGATTAGCAGGAAAAAGCAAAAAATTTCAGAATTGCACCTTGCAATGTGGAGATATTACTGTTTGTGCATTTACAATATTCATTGATTTTTGCCATTGAAAAACATGTTTTTCATATACCAGAAATGTTTGAAGCTACTGACTGAATGAAAGGAGCTGGCATCTCACTCTCTTTGAATCTTCTTTATCATGCTAGGATTAGCAGGAAAAAGCTAAAAATTTCAGAATTGCACCGTGCAATGTGGAGATATTACTGTTTGTGCATTTACAATATTCATTGATTTTTGCCATTGAAAAACATGTTTTTCATATACCAGAAATGTTTGAAGCTACTGACTGAATGAAAGGAGCTGGCATCTCACTCTCTTTGAATCTTCTTTATCATGCTAGGATTAACAGGAAAAAGCAAAAAATTTCAGAATTGCACCGTGCAATGTGGAGATATTACTGTTTGTGCATTTACAATATTCATTGATTTTTGCCATTGAAAAACATGTTTTTCATATACCAGAAATGTTTGAAGCTACTGACTGAATGAAAGGAGCTGGCATCTCACTCTCTTTGAATCTTCTTTATCATGCTAGGATTAACAGGAAAAAGCTAAAAATTTCAGAATTGCACCGTGCAATGTGGAGATATTACTGTTTGTGCATTTACAATATTCATTGATTTTTGCCATTGAAAAACATGTTTTTCATATACCAGAAATGTTTGAAGCTACTGACTGAATGAAAGGAGCTGGCATCTCACTCTCTTTGAATCTTCTTTATCATGCTAGGATTAACAGGAAAAAGCAAAAAATTTCAGAATTGCACCTTGCAATGTGGAGATATTACTGTTTGTGCATTTACAATATTCATTGATTTTTGCCATTGAAAAACATGTTTTTCATATACCAGAAATGTTTGAAGCTACTGACTGAATGAAAGGAGCTGGCATCTCACTCTCTTTGAATCTTCTTTATCATGCTAGGATTAACAGGAAAAAGCTAAAAATTCAGAATTGCACCGTGCAATGTGGAGATATTACTGTTTGTGCATTTACAATATTCATTGATTTTTGCCATTGAAAAACATGTTTTTCATATACCAGAAATGTTTGAAGCTACTGACTGAATGAAAGGAGCTGGCATCTCACTCTCTTTGAATCTTCTTTATCATGCTAGGATTAACAGGAAAAAGCTAAAAATTTCAGAATTGCACCTTGCAATGTGGAGATATTACTGTTTGTGCATTTACAATATTCATTGATTTTTGCCATTGAAAAACATGTTTTTCATATACCAGAAATGTTTGAAGCTACTGACTGAATGAAAGGAGCTGGCATCTCACTCTCTTTGAATCTTCTTTATCATGCTAGGATTAGCAGGAAAAAGCAAAAATTTCAGAATTGCACCGTGCAATGTGGAGATATTACTGTTTGTGCATTTACAATATTCATTGATTTTTGCCATTGAAAAACGTCCAGAAATGTTTGAAGCTACTGACTGAATGAAAGGAGCTGGCATCTCACTCTCTTTGAATCTTCTTTATCATGCTAGGATTAACAGGAAAAAGCTAAAAATTTCAGAATTGCACCGTGCAATGTGGAGATATTACTGTTTGTGCATTTACAATATTCATTGATTTTTGCCATTGAAAAACATGTTTTTCATAGTACCAGAAATGTTTGAAGCTACTGACTGAATGAAAGGAGCTGGCATCTCACTCTCTTTGAATCTTCTTTATCATGCTAGGATTAGCAGGAAAAGCTAAAAATTTCAGAATTGCACCGTGCAATGTGGAGATATTACTGTTTGTGCATTTACAATATTCATTGATTTTTGCCATTGAAAAACATGTTTTTCATATACCAGAAATGTTTGAAGCTACTGACTGAATGAAAGGAGCTGGCATCTCACTCTCTTTGAATCTTCTTTATCATGCTAGGATTAGCAGAAAAAGCAAAAAATTTCAGAATTGCACCTTGCAATGTGGAGATATTACTGTTTGTGCATTTACAATATTCATTGATTTTTGCCATTGAAAAACATGTTTTTCATATACCAGAAATGTTTGAAGCTACTGACTGAATGAAAGGAGCTGGCATCTCACTCTCTTTGAATCTTCTTTATCATGCTAGTATTAACAGGAAAAAGCTAAAAATTTCAGAATTGCACCGTGCAATGTGGAGATATTACTGTTTGTGCATTTACAATATTCATTGATTTTTGCCATTGAAAAACGTCCAGAAATGTTTGAAGCTACTGACTGAATGAAAGGAGCTGGCATCTCACTCTCTTTGAATCTTCTTTATCATGCTAGGATTAACAGGAAAAAGCAAAAAATTTCAGAATTGCACCGTGCAATGTGGAGATATTACTGTTTGTGCATTTACAATATTCATTGATTTTTGCCATTGAAAAACGTTTTTCATATACCAGAAATGTTTGAAGCTACTGACTGAATGAAAGGAGCTGGCATCTCACTCTCTTTGAATCTTCTTTATCATGCTAGGATTAACAGGAAAAAGCAAAAAATTTCAGAATTGCACCTTGCAATGTGGAGATATTACTGTTTGTGCATTTACAATATTCATTGATTTTTGCCATTGAAAAACATGTTTTTCATATACCAGAAATGTTTGAAGCTACTGACTGAATGAAAGGAGCTGGCATCTCACTCTCTTTGAATCTTCTTTATCATGCTAGGATTAACAGGAAAAAGCTAAAAATTTCAGAATTGCACCGTGCAATGTGGAGATATTACTGTTTGTGCATTTACAATATTCATTGATTTTTGCCATTGAAAAACATGTTTTTCATATACCAGAAATGTTTGAAGCTACTGACTGAATGAAAGGAGCTGGCATCTCACTCTCTTTGAATCTTCTTTATCATGCTAGGATTAGCAGGAAAAAGCAAAAAATTTCAGAATTGCACCTTGCAATGTGGAGATATTACTGTTTGTGCATTTACAATATTCATTGATTTTTGCCATTGAAAAACATGTTTTTCATATACCAGAAATGTTTGAAGCTACTGACTGAATGAAAGGAGCTGGCATCTCACTCTCTTTGAATCTTCTTTATCATGCTAGGATTAACAGGAAAAAGCTAAAATTTCAGAATTGCACCGTGCAATGTGGAGATATTACTGTTTGTGCATTTACAATATTCATTGATTTTTGCCATTGAAAAACGTCCAGAAATGTTTGAAGCTACTGACTGAATGAAAGGAGCTGGCATCTCACTCTCTTTGAATCTTCTTTATCATGCTAGGATTAGCAGGAAAAAGCAAAAAATTTCAGAATTGCACCTTGCAATGTGGAGATATTACTGTTTGTGCATTTACAATATTCATTGATTTTTGCCATTGAAAAACATGTTTTTCATATACCAGAAATGTTTGAAGCTACTGACTGAATGAAAGGAGCTGGCATCTCACTCTCTTTGAATCTTCTTTATCATGCTAGGATTAACAGGAAAAAGCAAAAAATTTCAGAATTGCACCGTGCAATGTGGAGATATTACTGTTTGTGCATTTACAATATTCATTGATTTTTGCCATTGAAAAACATGTTTTTCATATACCAGAAATGTTTGAAGCTACTGACTGAATGAAAGGAGCTGGCATCTCACTCTCTTTGAATCTTCTTTTATCATGCTAGGATTAGCAGGAAAAGCAAAAATTTCAGAATTGCACCGTGCAATGTGGAGATATTACTGTTTGTGCATTTACAATATTCATTGATTTTGCCATTGAAAAACATGTTTTTCATATACCAGAAATGTTTGAAGCTACTGACTGAATGAAAGGAGCTGGCATCTCACTCTCTTTGAATCTTCTTTATCATGCTAGGATTAGCAGGAAAAAGCAAAAAATTTCAGAATTGCACCTTGCAATGTGGAGATATTACTGTTTGTGCATTTACAATATTCATTGATTTTTGCCATTGAAAAACATGTTTTTCATATACCAGAAATGTTTGAAGCTACTGACTGAATGAAAGGAGCTGGCATCTCACTCTCTTTGAATCTTCTTTATCATGCTAGGATTAACAGGAAAAAGCAAAAAATTTCAGAATTGCACCGTGCAATGTGGAGATATTACTGTTTGTGCATTTACAATATTCATTGATTTTTGCCATTGAAAAACATGTTTTTCATATACCAGAAATGTTTGAAGCTACTGACTGAATGAAAGGAGCTGGCATCTCACTCTCTTTGAATCTTCTTTATCATGCTAGGATTAGCAGGAAAAAGCAAAAAATTTCAGAATTGCACCGTGCAATGTGGAGATATTACTGTTTGTGCATTTACAATATTCATTGATTTTTGCCATTGAAAAACATGTTTTTCATATACCAGAAATGTTTGAAGCTACTGACTGAATGAAAGGAGCTGGCATCTCACTCTCTTTGAATCTTCTTTATCATGCTAGGATTAACAGGAAAAAGCTAAAAATTTCAGAATTGCACCGTGCAATGTGGAGATATTACTGTTTGTGCATTTACAATATTCATTGATTTTTGCCATTGAAAAACATGTTTTTCATATACCAGAAATGTTTGAAGCTACTGACTGAATGAAAGGAGCTGGCATCTCACTCTCTTTGAATCTTCTTTATCATGCTAGGATTAGCAGGAAAAAGCAAAAAATTTCAGAATTGCACCGTGCAATGTGGAGATATTACTGTTTGTGCATTTACAATATTCATTGATTTTTGCCATTGAAAAACGTTTTTCATATACCAGAAATGTTTGAAGCTACTGACTGAATGAAAGGAGCTGGCATCTCACTCTCTTTGAATCTTCTTTATCATGCTAGGATTAACAGGAAAAAGCTAAAAATTTCAGAATTGCACCGTGCAATGTGGAGATATTACTGTTTGTGCATTTACAATATTCATTGATTTTTGCCATTGAAAAACATGTTTTTCATATACCAGAAATGTTTGAAGCTACTGACTGAATGAAAGGAGCTGGCATCTCACTCTCTTTGAATCTTCTTTATCATGCTAGGATTAGCAGGAAAAAGCAAAAAATTTCAGAATTGCACCGTGCAATGTGGAGATATTACTGTTTGTGCATTTACAATATTCATTGATTTTTGCCATTGAAAAACATGTTTTTCATATACCAGAAATGTTTGAAGCTACTGACTGAATGAAAGGAGCTGGCATCTCACTCTCTTTGAATCTTCTTTATCATGCTAGGATTAACAGGAAAAAGCAAAAAATTTCAGAATTGCACCTTGCAATGTGGAGATATTACTGTTTGTGCATTTACAATATTCATTGATTTTTGCCATTGAAAAACATGTTTTTCATATACCAGAAATGTTTGAAGCTACTGACTGAATGAAAGGAGCTGGCATCTCACTCTCTTTGAATCTTCTTTATCATGCTAGGATTAGCAGGAAAAAGCAAAAAATTTCAGAATTGCACCTTGCAATGTGGAGATATTACTGTTTGTGCATTTACAATATTCATTGATTTTTGCCATTGAAAAACATGTTTTTCATATACCAGAAATGTTTGAAGCTACTGACTGAATGAAAGGAGCTGGCATCTCACTCTCTTTGAATCTTCTTTATCATGCTAGGATTAACAGGAAAAAGCTAAAAATTTCAGAATTGCACCGTGCAATGTGGAGATATTACTGTTTGTGCATTTACAATATTCATTGATTTTTGCCATTGAAAAACGTCCAGAAATGTTTGAAGCTACTGACTGAATGAAAGGAGCTGGCATCTCACTCTCTTTGAATCTTCTTTATCATGCTAGGATTAGCAGGAAAAAGCAAAAAATTTCAGAATTGCACCTTGCAATGTGGAGATATTACTGTTTGTGCATTTACAATATTCATTGATTTTTGCCATTGAAAAACATGTTTTTCATATACCAGAAATGTTTGAAGCTACTGACTGAATGAAAGGAGCTGGCATCTCACTCTCTTTGAATCTTCTTTATCATGCTAGGATTAACAGGAAAAAGCAAAAAATTTCAGAATTGCACCGTGCAATGTGGAGATATTACTGTTTGTGCATTTACAATATTCATTGATTTTTGCCATTGAAAAACATGTTTTTCATATACCAGAAATGTTTGAAGCTACTGACTGAATGAAAGGAGCTGGCATCTCACTCTCTTTGAATCTTCTTTATCATGCTAGGATTAGCAGGAAAAAGCAAAAAATTTCAGAATTGCACCGTGCAATGTGGAGATATTACTGTTTGTGCATTTACAATATTCATTGATTTTTGCCATTGAAAAACATGTTTTTCATATACCAGAAATGTTTGAAGCTACTGACTGAATGAAAGGAGCTGGCATCTCACTCTCTTTGAATCTTCTTTATCATGCTAGGATTAGCAGGAAAAAGCAAAAAATTTCAGAATTGCACCTTGCAATGTGGAGATATTACTGTTTGCGCATTTACAATATTCATTGATTTTTGCCATTGAAAAACATGTTTTTCATATACCAGAAATGTTTGAAGCTACTGACTGAATGAAAGGAGCTGGCATCTCACTCTCTTTGAATCTTCTTTATCATGCTAGGATTAACAGGAAAAAGCAAAAAATTTCAGAATTGCACTGTGCAATGTGGAGATATTACTGTTTGTGCATTTACAATATTCATTGATTTTTGCCATTGAAAAACATGTTTTTCATATACCAGAAATGTTTGAAGCTACTGACTGAATGAAAGGAGCTGGCATCTCACTCTCTTTGAATCTTCTTTATCATGCTAGGATTAGCAGGAAAAAGCAAAAAATTTCAGAATTGCACCGTGCAATGTGGAGATATTACTGTTTGTGCATTTACAATATTCATTGATTTTTGCCATTGAAAAACATGTTTTTCATATACCAGAAATGTTTGAAGCTACTGACTGAATGAAAGGAGCTGGCATCTCACTCTCTTTGAATCTTCTTTATCATGCTAGGATTAGCAGGAAAAAGCAAAAAATTTCAGAATTGCACCGTGCAATGTGGAGATATTACTGTTTGTGCATTTACAATATTCATTGATTTTTGCCATTGAAAAACGTCCAGAAATGTTTGAAGCTACTGACTGAATGAAAGGAGCTGGCATCTCACTCTCTTTGAATCTTCTTTATCATGCTAGGATTAACAGGAAAAAGCTAAAAATTTCAGAATTGCACCGTGCAATGTGGAGATATTACTGTTTGTGCATTTACAATATTCATTGATTTTTGCCATTGAAAAACATGTTTTTCATATACCAGAAATGTTTGAAGCTACTGACTGAATGAAAGGAGCTGGCATCTCACTCTCTTTGAATCTTCTTTATCATGCTAGGATTAGCAGGAAAAAGCTAAAAATTTCAGAATTGCACCGTGCAATGTGGAGATATTACTGTTTGTGCATTTACAATATTCATTGATTTTTGCCATTGAAAAACATGTTTTTCATATACCAGAAATGTTTGAAGCTACTGACTGAATGAAAGGAGCTGGCATCTCACTCTCTTTGAATCTTCTTTATCATGCTAGGATTAACAGGAAAAAGCTAAAAATTTCAGAATTGCACCGTGCAATGTGGAGATATTACTGTTTGTGCATTTACAATATTCATTGATTTTTGCCATTGAAAAACATGTTTTTCATATACCAGAAATGTTTGAAGCTACTGACTGAATGAAAGGAGCTGGCATCTCACTCTCTTTGAATCTTCTTTATCATGCTAGGATTAGCAGGAAAAAGCAAAAAATTTCAGAATTGCACCTTGCAATGTGGAGATATTACTGTTTGTGCATTTACAATATTCATTGATTTTTGCCATTGAAAAACGTCCAGAAATGTTTGAAGCTACTGACTGAATGAAAGGAGCTGGCATCTCACTCTCTTTGAATCTTCTTTATCATGCTAGGATTAGCAGGAAAAAGCAAAAAATTTCAGAATTGCACCTTGCAATGTGGAGATATTACTGTTTGTGCATTTACAATATTCATTGATTTTTGCCATTGAAAAACATGTTTTTCATATACCAGAAATGTTTGAAGCTACTGACTGAATGAAAGGAGCTGGCATCTCACTCTCTTTGAATCTTCTTTATCATGCTAGGATTAACAGGAAAAAGCAAAAAATTTCAGAATTGCACCGTGCAATGTGGAGATATTACTGTTTGTGCATTTACAATATTCATTGATTTTTGCCATTGAAAAACATGTTTTTCATATACCAGAAATGTTTGAAGCTACTGACTGAATGAAAGGAGCTGGCATCTCACTCTCTTTGAATCTTCTTTATCATGCTAGGATTAGCAGGAAAAAGCAAAAAATTTCAGAATTGCACCGTGCAATGTGGAGATATTACTGTTTGTGCATTTACAATATTCATTGATTTTTGCCATTGAAAAACATGTTTTTCATATACCAGAAATGTTTGAAGCTACTGACTGAATGAAAGGAGCTGGCATCTCACTCTCTTTGAATCTTCTTTATCATGCTAGGATTAGCAGGAAAAAGCAAAAAATTTCAGAATTGCACCTTGCAATGTGGAGATATTACTGTTTGCGCATTTACAATATTCATTGATTTTTGCCATTGAAAAACATGTTTTTCATATACCAGAAATGTTTGAAGCTACTGACTGAATGAAAGGAGCTGGCATCTCACTCTCTTTGAATCTTCTTTATCATGCTAGGATTAACAGGAAAAAGCAAAAAATTTCAGAATTGCACTGTGCAATGTGGAGATATTACTGTTTGTGCATTTACAATATTCATTGATTTTTGCCATTGAAAAACATGTTTTTCATATACCAGAAATGTTTGAAGCTACTGACTGAATGAAAGGAGCTGGCATCTCACTCTCTTTGAATCTTCTTTATCATGCTAGGATTAGCAGGAAAAAGCAAAAAATTTCAGAATTGCACCGTGCAATGTGGAGATATTACTGTTTGTGCATTTACAATATTCATTGATTTTTGCCATTGAAAAACATGTTTTTCATATACCAGAAATGTTTGAAGCTACTGACTGAATGAAAGGAGCTGGCATCTCACTCTCTTTGAATCTTCTTTATCATGCTAGGATTAGCAGGAAAAAGCAAAAAATTTCAGAATTGCACCGTGCAATGTGGAGATATTACTGTTTGTGCATTTACAATATTCATTGATTTTTGCCATTGAAAAACGTCCAGAAATGTTTGAAGCTACTGACTGAATGAAAGGAGCTGGCATCTCACTCTCTTTGAATCTTCTTTATCATGCTAGGATTAACAGGAAAAAGCTAAAAATTTCAGAATTGCACCGTGCAATGTGGAGATATTACTGTTTGTGCATTTACAATATTCATTGATTTTTGCCATTGAAAAACATGTTTTTCATATACCAGAAATGTTTGAAGCTACTGACTGAATGAAAGGAGCTGGCATCTCACTCTCTTTGAATCTTCTTTATCATGCTAGGATTAGCAGGAAAAAGCTAAAAATTTCAGAATTGCACCGTGCAATGTGGAGATATTACTGTTTGTGCATTTACAATATTCATTGATTTTTGCCATTGAAAAACATGTTTTTCATATACCAGAAATGTTTGAAGCTACTGACTGAATGAAAGGAGCTGGCATCTCACTCTCTTTGAATCTTCTTTATCATGCTAGGATTAACAGGAAAAAGCTAAAAATTTCAGAATTGCACCGTGCAATGTGGAGATATTACTGTTTGTGCATTTACAATATTCATTGATTTTTGCCATTGAAAAACATGTTTTTCATATACCAGAAATGTTTGAAGCTACTGACTGAATGAAAGGAGCTGGCATCTCACTCTCTTTGAATCTTCTTTATCATGCTAGGATTAGCAGGAAAAAGCAAAAAATTTCAGAATTGCACCTTGCAATGTGGAGATATTACTGTTTGTGCATTTACAATATTCATTGATTTTTGCCATTGAAAAACGTCCAGAAATGTTTGAAGCTACTGACTGAATGAAAGGAGCTGGCATCTCACTCTCTTTGAATCTTCTTTATCATGCTAGGATTAGCAGGAAAAAGCAAAAAATTTCAGAATTGCACCGTGCAATGTGGAGATATTACTGTTTGTGCATTTACAATATTCATTGATTTTTGCCATTGAAAAACATGTTTTTCATATACCAGAAATGTTTGAAGCTACTGACTGAATGAAAGGAGCTGGCATCTCACTCTCTTTGAATCTTCTTTATCATGCTAGGATTAACAGGAAAAAGCAAAAAATTTCAGAATTGCACCTTGCAATGTGGAGATATTACTGTTTGTGCATTTACAATATTCATTGATTTTTGCCATTGAAAAACATGTTTTTCATATACCAGAAATGTTTGAAGCTACTGACTGAATGAAAGGAGCTGGCATCTCACTCTCTTTGAATCTTCTTTATCATGCTAGGATTAGCAGGAAAAAGCAAAAAATTTCAGAATTGCACCTTGCAATGTGGAGATATTACTGTTTGTGCATTTACAATATTCATTGATTTTTGCCATTGAAAAACATGTTTTTCATATACCAGAAATGTTTGAAGCTACTGACTGAATGAAAGGAGCTGGCATCTCACTCTCTTTGAATCTTCTTTATCATGCTAGGATTAACAGGAAAAAGCAAAAAATTTCAGAATTGCACCGTGCAATGTGGAGATATTGCTGTTTGTGCATTTACAATATTCATTGATTTTTGCCATTGAAAAACATGTTTTTCATATACCAGAAATGTTTGAAGCTACTGACTGAATGAAAGGAGCTGGCATCTCACTCTCTTTGAATCTTCTTTATCATGCTAGGATTAGCAGGAAAAAGCAAAAAATTTCAGAATTGCACCGTGCAATGTGGAGATATTACTGTTTGTGCATTTACAATATTCATTGATTTTTGCCATTGAAAAACATGTTTTTCATATACCAGAAATGTTTGAAGCTACTGACTGAATGAAAGGAGCTGGCATCTCACTCTCTTTGAATCTTCTTTATCATGCTAGGATTAGCAGGAAAAAGCAAAAAATTTCAGAATTGCACCGTGCAATGTGGAGATATTACTGTTTGTGCATTTACAATATTCATTGATTTTTGCCATTGAAAAACGTCCAGAAATGTTTGAAGCTACTGACTGAATGAAAGGAGCTGGCATCTCACTCTCTTTGAATCTTCTTTATCATGCTAGGATTAACAGGAAAAAGCTAAAAATTTCAGAATTGCACCTTGCAATGTGGAGATATTACTGTTTGTGCATTTACAATATTCATTGATTTTTGCCATTGAAAAACATGTTTTTCATATACCAGAAATGTTTGAAGCTACTGACTGAATGAAAGGAGCTGGCATCTCACTCTCTTTGAATCTTCTTTATCATGCTAGGATTAGCAGGAAAAAGCTAAAAATTTCAGAATTGCACCTTGCAATGTGGAGATATTACTGTTTGTGCATTTACAATATTCATTGATTTTTGCCATTGAAAAACATGTTTTTCATATACCAGAAATGTTTGAAGCTACTGACTGAATGAAAGGAGCTGGCATCTCACTCTCTTTGAATCTTCTTTATCATGCTAGGATTAACAGGAAAAAGCTAAAAATTTCAGAATTGCACCGTGCAATGTGGAGATATTACTGTTTGTGCATTTACAATATTCATTGATTTTTGCCATTGAAAAACATGTTTTTCATATACCAGAAATGTTTGAAGCTACTGACTGAATGAAAGGAGCTGGCATCTCACTCTCTTTGAATCTTCTTTATCATGCTAGGATTAGCAGGAAAAAGCAAAAAATTTCAGAATTGCACCGTGCAATGTGGAGATATTACTGTTTGTGCATTTACAATATTCATTGATTTTTGCCATTGAAAAACGTCCAGAAATGTTTGAAGCTACTGACTGAATGAAAGGAGCTGGCATCTCACTCTCTTTGAATCTTCTTTATCATGCTAGGATTAGCAGGAAAAAGCAAAAAATTTCAGAATTGCACCTTGCAATGTGGAGATATTACTGTTTGTGCATTTACAATATTCATTGATTTTTGCCATTGAAAAACATGTTTTTCATATACCAGAAATGTTTGAAGCTACTGACTGAATGAAAGGAGCTGGCATCTCACTCTCTTTGAATCTTCTTTATCATGCTAGGATTAGCAGGAAAAAGCAAAAAATTTCAGAATTGCACCTTGCAATGTGGAGATATTACTGTTTGTGCATTTACAATATTCATTGATTTTTGCCATTGAAAAACATGTTTTTCATATACCAGAAATGTTTGAAGCTACTGACTGAATGAAAGGAGCTGGCATCTCACTCTCTTTGAATCTTCTTTATCATGCTAGGATTAACAGGAAAAAGCTAAAAATTTCAGAATTGCACCGTGCAATGTGGAGATATTACTGTTTGTGCATTTACAATATTCATTGATTTTTGCCATTGAAAAACATGTTTTTCATATACCAGAAATGTTTGAAGCTACTGACTGAATGAAAGGAGCTGGCATCTCACTCTCTTTGAATCTTCTTTATCATGCTAGGATTAGCAGGAAAAAGCAAAAAATTTCAGAATTGCACCGTGCAATGTGGAGATATTACTGTTTGTGCATTTACAATATTCATTGATTTTTGCCATTGAAAAACGTCCAGAAATGTTTGAAGCTACTGACTGAATGAAAGGAGCTGGCATCTCACTCTCTTTGAATCTTCTTTATCATGCTAGGATTAACAGGAAAAAGCTAAAAATTTCAGAATTGCACCGTGCAATGTGGAGATATTACTGTTTGTGCATTTACAATATTCATTGATTTTTGCCATTGAAAAACATGTTTTTCATATACCAGAAATGTTTGAAGCTACTGACTGAATGAAAGGAGCTGGCATCTCACTCTCTTTGAATCTTCTTTATCATGCTAGGATTAGCAGGAAAAAGCAAAAAATTTCAGAATTGCACCGTGCAATGTGGAGATATTACTGTTTGTGCATTTACAATATTCATTGATTTTTGCCATTGAAAAACGTCCAGAAATGTTTGAAGCTACTGACTGAATGAAAGGAGCTGGCATCTCACTCTCTTTGAATCTTCTTTATCATGCTAGGATTAGCAGGAAAAAGCAAAAAATTTCAGAATTGCACCTTGCAATGTGGAGATATTACTGTTTGTGCATTTACAATATTCATTGATTTTTGCCATTGAAAAACGTCCAGAAATGTTTGAAGCTACTGACTGAATGAAAGGAGCTGGCATCTCACTCTCTTTGAATCTTCTTTATCATGCTAGGATTAACAGGAAAAAGCTAAAAATTTCAGAATTGCACCGTGCAATGTGGAGATATTACTGTTTGTGCATTTACAATATTCATTGATTTTTGCCATTGAAAAACATGTTTTTCATATACCAGAAATGTTTGAAGCTACTGACTGAATGAAAGGAGCTGGCATCTCACTCTCTTTGAATCTTCTTTATCATGCTAGGATTAGCAGGAAAAAGCAAAAAATTTCAGAATTGCACCGTGCAATGTGGAGATATTACTGTTTGTGCATTTACAATATTCATTGATTTTTGCCATTGAAAAACGTCCAGAAATGTTTGAAGCTACTGACTGAATGAAAGGAGCTGGCATCTCACTCTCTTTGAATCTTCTTTATCATGCTAGGATTAGCAGGAAAAAGCTAAAAATTTCAGAATTGCACCGTGCAATGTGGAGATATTAATGTTTGTGCATTTACAATATTCATTGATTTTTGCCATTGAAAAACATGTTTTTCATATACCAGAAATGTTTGAAGCTACTGACTGAATGAAAGGAGCTGGCATCTCACTCTCTTTGAATCTTCTTTATCATGCTAGGATTAGCAGGAAAAAGCTAAAAATTTCAGAATTGCACCTTGCAATGTGGAGATATTACTGTTTGTGCATTTACAATATTCATTGATTTTTGCCATTGAAAAACATGTTTTTCATATACCAGAGATGTTTGAAGCTACTGACTGAATGAAAGGAGCTGGCATCTCACTCTCTTTGAATCTTCTTTATCATGCTAGGATTAACAGGAAAAAGCAAAAAATTTCAGAATTGCACCTTGCAATGTGGAGATATTACTGTTTGTGCATTTACAATATTCATTGATTTTTGCCATTGAAAAACGTCCAGAAATGTTTGAAGCTACTGACTGAATGAAAGGAGCTGGCATCTCACTCTCTTTGAATCTTCTTTATCATGCTAGGATTAGCAGGAAAAAGCAAAAAATTTCAGAATTGCACCGTGCAATGTGGAGATATTACTGTTTGTGCATTTACAATATTCATTGATTTTTGCCATTGAAAAACGTCCAGAAATGTTTGAAGCTACTGACTGAATGAAAGGAGCTGGCATCTCACTCTCTTTGAATCTTCTTTATCATGCTAGGATTAGCAGGAAAAAGCTAAAAATTTCAGAATTGCACCGTGCAATGTGGAGATATTACTGTTTGTGCATTTACAATATTCATTGATTTTTGCCATTGAAAAACATGTTTTTCATATACCAGAAATGTTTGAAGCTACTGACTGAATGAAAGGAGCTGGCATCTCACTCTCTTTGAATCTTCTTTATCATGCTAGGATTAACAGGAAAAAGCTAAAAATTTCAGAATTGCACCGTGCAATGTGGAGATATTACTGTTTGTGCATTTACAATATTCATTGATTTTTGCCATTGAAAAACATGTTTTTCATATACCAGAAATGTTTGAAGCTACTGACTGAATGAAAGGAGCTGGCATCTCACTCTCTTTGAATCTTCTTTATCATGCTAGGATTAGCAGGAAAAAGCAAAAAATTTCAGAATTGCACCGTGCAATGTGGAGATATTACTGTTTGTGCATTTACAATATTCATTGATTTTTGCCATTGAAAAACGTCCAGAAATGTTTGAAGCTACTGACTGAATGAAAGGAGCTGGCATCTCACTCTCTTTGAATCTTCTTTATCATGCTAGGATTAGCAGGAAAAAGCTAAAAATTTCAGAATTGCACCGTGCAATGTGGAGATATTACTGTTTGTGCATTTACAATATTCATTGATTTTTGCCATTGAAAAACATGTTTTTCATATACCAGAAATGTTTGAAGCTACTGACTGAATGAAAGGAGCTGGCATCTCACTCTCTTTGAATCTTCTTTATCATGCTAGGATTAACAGGAAAAAGCTAAAAATTTCAGAATTGCACCTTGCAATGTGGAGATATTACTGTTTGTGCATTTACAATATTCATTGATTTTTGCCATTGAAAAACATGTTTTTCATATACCAGAAATGTTTGAAGCTACTGACTGAATGAAAGGAGCTGGCATCTCACTCTCTTTGAATCTTCTTTATCATGCTAGGATTAGCAGGAAAAAGCAAAAAATTTCAGAATTGCACCTTGCAATGTGGAGATATTGCTGTTTGTGCATTTACAATATTCATTGATTTTTGCCATTGAAAAACGTCCAGAAATGTTTGAAGCTACTGACTGAATGAAAGGAGCTGGCATCTCACTCTCTTTGAATCTTCTTTATCATGCTAGGATTAACAGGAAAAAGCTAAAAATTTCAGAATTGCACCGTGCAATGTGGAGATATTACTGTTTGTGCATTTACAATATTCATTGATTTTTGCCATTGAAAAACATGTTTTTCATATACCAGAAATGTTTGAAGCTACTGACTGAATGAAAGGAGCTGGCATCTCACTCTCTTTGAATCTTCTTTATCATGCTAGGATTAGCAGGAAAAAGCAAAAAATTTCAGAATTGCACCGTGCAATGTGGAGATATTACTGTTTGTGCATTTACAATATTCATTGATTTTTGCCATTGAAAAACATGTTTTTCATATACCAGAAATGTTTGAAGCTACTGACTGAATGAAAGGAGCTGGCATCTCACTCTCTTTGAATCTTCTTTATCATGCTAGGATTAACAGGAAAAAGCTAAAAATTTCAGAATTGCACCGTGCAATGTGGAGATATTACTGTTTGTGCATTTACAATATTCATTGATTTTTGCCATTGAAAAACATGTTTTTCATATACCAGAAATGTTTGAAGCTACTGACTGAATGAAAGGAGCTGGCATCTCACTCTCTTTGAATCTTCTTTATCATGCTAGGATTAGCAGGAAAAAGCAAAAAATTTCAGAATTGCACCTTGCAATGTGGAGATATTACTGTTTGTGCATTTACAATATTCATTGATTTTTGCCATTGAAAAACATGTTTTTCATATACCAGAAATGTTTGAAGCTACTGACTGAATGAAAGGAGCTGGCATCTCACTCTCTTTGAATCTTCTTTATCATGCTAGGATTAGCAGGAAAAAGCAAAAAATTTCAGAATTGCACCGTGCAATGTGGAGATATTACTGTTTGTGCATTTACAATATTCATTGATTTTTGCCATTGAAAAACGTCCAGAAATGTTTGAAGCTACTGACTGAATGAAAGGAGCTGGCATCTCACTCTCTTTGAATCTGCTTTATCATGCTAGGATTAGCAGGAAAAAGCAAAAAATTTCAGAATTGCACCGTGCAATGTGGAGATATTACTGTTTGTGCATTTACAATATTCATTGATTTTTGCCATTGAAAAACATGTTTTTCATATACCAGAAATGTTTGAAGCTACTGACTGAATGAAAGGAGCTGGCATCTCACTCTCTTTGAATCTTCTTTATCATGCTAGGATTAGCAGGAAAAAGCTAAAAATTTCAGAATTGCACCTTGCAATGTGGAGATATTACTGTTTGTGCATTTACAATATTCATTGATTTTTGCCATTGAAAAACATGTTTTTCATATACCAGAAATGTTTGAAGCTACTGACTGAATGAAAGGAGCTGGCATCTCACTCTCTTTGAATCTTCTTTATCATGCTAGGATTAACAGGAAAAAGCTAAAAATTTCAGAATTGCACCTTGCAATGTGGAGATATTACTGTTTGTGCATTTACAATATTCATTGATTTTTGCCATTGAAAAACATGTTTTTCATATACCAGAAATGTTTGAAGCTACTGACTGAATGAAAGGAGCTGGCATCTCACTCTCTTTGAATCTTCTTTATCATGCTAGGATTAGCAGGAAAAAGCTAAAAATTTCAGAATTGCACCGTGCAATGTGGAGATATTACTGTTTGTGCATTTACAATATTCATTGATTTTTGCCATTGAAAAACATGTTTTTCATATACCAGAAATGTTTGAAGCTACTGACTGAATGAAAGGAGCTGGCATCTCACTCTCTTTGAATCTTCTTTATCATGCTAGGATTAGCAGGAAAAAGCAAAAAATTTCAGAATTGCACCGTGCAATGTGGAGATATTACTGTTTGTGCATTTACAATATTCATTGATTTTTGCCATTGAAAAACATGTTTTTCATATACCAGAAATGTTTGAAGCTACTGACTGAATGAAAGGAGCTGGCATCTCACTCTCTTTGAATCTTCTTTATCATGCTAGGATTAACAGGAAAAAGCAAAAAATTTCAGAATTGCACCTTGCAATGTGGAGATATTACTGTTTGTGCATTTACAATATTCATTGATTTTTGCCATTGAAAAACATGTTTTTCATATACCAGAAATGTTTGAAGCTACTGACTGAATGAAAGGAGCTGGCATCTCACTCTCTTTGAATCTTCTTTATCATGCTAGGATTAACAGGAAAAAGCTAAAAATTTCAGAATTGCACCGTGCAATGTGGAGATATTACTGTTTGTGCATTTACAATATTCATTGATTTTTGCCATTGAAAAACGTCCAGAAATGTTTGAAGCTACTGACTGAATGAAAGGAGCTGGCATCTCACTCTCTTTGAATCTTCTTTATCATGCTAGGATTAACAGGAAAAAGCTAAAAATTTCAGAATTGCACCTTGCAATGTGGAGATATTACTGTTTGTGCATTTACAATATTCATTGATTTTTGCCATTGAAAAACGTCCAGAAATGTTTGAAGCTACTGACTGAATGAAAGGAGCTGGCATCTCACTCTCTTTGAATCTTCTTTATCATGCTAGGATTAGCAGGAAAAAGCAAAAAATTTCAGAATTGCACCGTGCAATGTGGAGATATTACTGTTTGTGCATTTACAATATTCATTGATTTTTGCCATTGAAAAACATGTTTTTCATATACCAGAAATGTTTGAAGCTACTGACTGAATGAAAGGAGCTGGCATCTCACTCTCTTTGAATCTTCTTTATCATGCTAGGATTAGCAGGAAAAAGCTAAAAATTTCAGAATTGCACCGTGCAATGTGGAGATATTACTGTTTGTGCATTTACAATATTCATTGATTTTTGCCATTGAAAAACATGTTTTTCATATACCAGAAATGTTTGAAGCTACTGACTGAATGAAAGGAGCTGGCATCTCACTCTCTTTGAATCTTCTTTATCATGCTAGGATTAGCAGGAAAAAGCAAAAAATTTCAGAATTGCACCTTGCAATGTGGAGATATTACTGTTTGTGCATTTACAATATTCATTGATTTTTGCCATTGAAAAACATGTTTTTCATATACCAGAAATGTTTGAAGCTACTGACTGAATGAAAGGAGCTGGCATCTCACTCTCTTTGAATCTTCTTTATCATGCTAGGATTAGCAGGAAAAAGCAAAAAATTTCAGAATTGCACCGTGCAATGTGGAGATATTACTGTTTGTGCATTTACAATATTCATTGATTTTTGCCATTGAAAAACGTCCAGAAATGTTTGAAGCTACTGACTGAATGAAAGGAGCTGGCATCTCACTCTCTTTGAATCTTCTTTATCATGCTAGGATTAGCAGGAAAAAGCAAAAAATTTCAGAATTGCACCGTGCAATGTGGAGATATTACTGTTTGTGCATTTACAATATTCATTTATTTTTGCCATTGAAAAACATGTTTTTCATATACCAGAAATGTTTGAAGCTACTGACTGAATGAAAGGAGCTGGCATCTCACTCTCTTTGAATCTTCTTTATCATGCTAGGATTAGCAGAAAAAGCAAAAAATTTCAGAATTGCACCTTGCAATGTGGAGATATTACTGTTTGTGCATTTACAATATTCATTGATTTTTGCCATTGAAAAACATGTTTTTCATATACCAGAAATGTTTGAAGCTACTGACTGAATGAAAGGAGCTGGCATCTCACTCTCTTTGAATCTTCTTTATCATGCTAGGATTAACAGGAAAAAGCAAAAAATTTCAGAATTGCACCTTGCAATGTGGAGATATTACTGTTTGTGCATTTACAATATTCATTGATTTTTGCCATTGAAAAACATGTTTTTCATATACCAGAAATGTTTGAAGCTACTGACTGAATGAAAGGAGCTGGCATCTCACTCTCTTTGAATCTTCTTTATCATGCTAGGATTAACAGGAAAAAGCTAAAAATTTCAGAATTGCACCGTGCAATGTGGAGATATTACTGTTTGTGCATTTACAATATTCATTGATTTTTGCCATTGAAAAACGTCCAGAAATGTTTGAAGCTACTGACTGAATGAAAGGAGCTGGCATCTCACTCTCTTTGAATCTTCTTTATCATGCTAGGATTAACAGGAAAAAGCTAAAAATTTCAGAATTGCACCTTGCAATGTGGAGATATTACTGTTTGTGCATTTACAATATTTATTGATTTTTGCCATTGAAAAACGTCCAGAAATGTTTGAAGCTACTGACTGAATGAAAGGAGCTGGCATCTCACTCTCTTTGAATCTTCTTTATCATGCTAGGATTAGCAGGAAAAAGCAAAAAATTTCAGAATTGCACCGTGCAATGTGGAGATATTACTGTTTGTGCATTTACAATATTCATTGATTTTTGCCATTGAAAAACATGTTTTTCATATACCAGAAATGTTTGAAGCTACTGACTGAATGAAAGGAGCTGGCATCTCACTCTCTTTGAATCTTCTTTATCATGCTAGGATTAGCAGGAAAAAGCTAAAAATTTCAGAATTGCACCGTGCAATGTGGAGATATTACTGTTTGTGCATTTACAATATTCATTGATTTTTGCCATTGAAAAACATGTTTTTCATATACCAGAAATGTTTGAAGCTACTGACTGAATGAAAGGAGCTGGCATCTCACTCTCTTTGAATCTTCTTTATCATGCTAGGATTAGCAGGAAAAAGCAAAAAATTTCAGAATTGCACCTTGCAATGTGGAGATATTACTGTTTGTGCATTTACAATATTCATTGATTTTTGCCATTGAAAAACATGTTTTTCATATACCAGAAATGTTTGAAGCTACTGACTGAATGAAAGGAGCTGGCATCTCACTCTCTTTGAATCTTCTTTATCATGCTAGGATTAGCAGGAAAAAGCAAAAAATTTCAGAATTGCACCGTGCAATGTGGAGATATTACTGTTTGTGCATTTACAATATTCATTGATTTTTGCCATTGAAAAACGTCCAGAAATGTTTGAAGCTACTGACTGAATGAAAGGAGCTGGCATCTCACTCTCTTTGAATCTTCTTTATCATGCTAGGATTAGCAGGAAAAAGCAAAAAATTTCAGAATTGCACCGTGCAATGTGGAGATATTACTGTTTGTGCATTTACAATATTCATTGATTTTTGCCATTGAAAAACATGTTTTTCATATACCAGAAATGTTTGAAGCTACTGACTGAATGAAAGGAGCTGGCATCTCACTCTCTTTGAATCTTCTTTATCATGCTAGGATTAGCAGGAAAAAGCAAAAAATTTCAGAATTGCACCTTGCAATGTGGAGATATTACTGTTTGTGCATTTACAATATTCATTGATTTTTGCCATTGAAAAACATGTTTTTCATATACCAGAAATGTTTGAAGCTACTGACTGAATGAAAGGAGCTGGCATCTCACTCTCTTTGAATCTTCTTTATCATGCTAGGATTAGCAGGAAAAAGCAAAAAATTTCAGAATTGCACCTTGCAATGTGGAGATATTACTGTTTGTGCATTTACAATATTCATTGATTTTTGCCATTGAAAAACATGTTTTTCATATACCAGAAATGTTTGAAGCTACTGACTGAATGAAAGGAGCTGGCATCTCACTCTCTTTGAATCTTCTTTATCATGCTAGGATTAGCAGGAAAAAGCAAAAAATTTCAGAATTGCACCGTGCAATGTGGAGATATTACTGTTTGTGCATTTACAATATTCATTGATTTTTGCCATTGAAAAACGTCCAGAAATGTTTGAAGCTACTGACTGAATGAAAGGAGCTGGCATCTCACTCTCTTTGAATCTTCTTTATCATGCTAGGATTAGCAGGAAAAAGCAAAAAATTTCAGAATTGCACCGTGCAATGTGGAGATATTACTGTTTGTGCATTTACAATATTCATTGATTTTTGCCATTGAAAAACATGTTTTTCATATACCAGAAATGTTTGAAGCTACTGACTGAATGAAAGGAGCTGGCATCTCACTCTCTTTGAATCTTCTTTATCATGCTAGGATTAGCAGAAAAAGCAAAAAATTTCAGAATTGCACCTTGCAATGTGGAGATATTACTGTTTGTGCATTTACAATATTCATTGATTTTTGCCATTGAAAAACATGTTTTTCATATACCAGAAATGTTTGAAGCTACTGACTGAATGAAAGGAGCTGGCATCTCACTCTCTTTGAATCTTCTTTATCATGCTAGGATTAACAGGAAAAAGCAAAAAATTTCAGAATTGCACCTTGCAATGTGGAGATATTACTGTTTGTGCATTTACAATATTCATTGATTTTTGCCATTGAAAAACATGTTTTTCATATACCAGAAATGTTTGAAGCTACTGACTGAATGAAAGGAGCTGGCATCTCACTCTCTTTGAATCTTCTTTATCATGCTAGGATTAACAGGAAAAAGCTAAAAATTTCAGAATTGCACCGTGCAATGTGGAGATATTACTGTTTGTGCATTTACAATATTCATTGATTTTTGCCATTGAAAAACGTCCAGAAATGTTTGAAGCTACTGACTGAATGAAAGGAGCTGGCATCTCACTCTCTTTGAATCTTCTTTATCATGCTAGGATTAACAGGAAAAAGCTAAAAATTTCAGAATTGCACCTTGCAATGTGGAGATATTACTGTTTGTGCATTTACAATATTTATTGATTTTTGCCATTGAAAAACGTCCAGAAATGTTTGAAGCTACTGACTGAATGAAAGGAGCTGGCATCTCACTCTCTTTGAATCTTCTTTATCATGCTAGGATTAGCAGGAAAAAGCAAAAAATTTCAGAATTGCACCGTGCAATGTGGAGATATTACTGTTTGTGCATTTACAATATTCATTGATTTTTGCCATTGAAAAACATGTTTTTCATATACCAGAAATGTTTGAAGCTACTGACTGAATGAAAGGAGCTGGCATCTCACTCTCTTTGAATCTTCTTTATCATGCTAGGATTAGCAGGAAAAAGCTAAAAATTTCAGAATTGCACCGTGCAATGTGGAGATATTACTGTTTGTGCATTTACAATATTCATTGATTTTTGCCATTGAAAAACATGTTTTTCATATACCAGAAATGTTTGAAGCTACTGACTGAATGAAAGGAGCTGGCATCTCACTCTCTTTGAATCTTCTTTATCATGCTAGGATTAGCAGGAAAAAGCAAAAAATTTCAGAATTGCACCTTGCAATGTGGAGATATTACTGTTTGTGCATTTACAATATTCATTGATTTTTGCCATTGAAAAACATGTTTTTCATATACCAGAAATGTTTGAAGCTACTGACTGAATGAAAGGAGCTGGCATCTCACTCTCTTTGAATCTTCTTTATCATGCTAGGATTAGCAGGAAAAAGCAAAAAATTTCAGAATTGCACCGTGCAATGTGGAGATATTACTGTTTGTGCATTTACAATATTCATTGATTTTTGCCATTGAAAAACGTCCAGAAATGTTTGAAGCTACTGACTGAATGAAAGGAGCTGGCATCTCACTCTCTTTGAATCTTCTTTATCATGCTAGGATTAGCAGGAAAAAGCAAAAAATTTCAGAATTGCACCGTGCAATGTGGAGATATTACTGTTTGTGCATTTACAATATTCATTGATTTTTGCCATTGAAAAACATGTTTTTCATATACCAGAAATGTTTGAAGCTACTGACTGAATGAAAGGAGCTGGCATCTCACTCTCTTTGAATCTTCTTTATCATGCTAGGATTAGCAGGAAAAAGCAAAAAATTTCAGAATTGCACCTTGCAATGTGGAGATATTACTGTTTGTGCATTTACAATATTCATTGATTTTTGCCATTGAAAAACATGTTTTTCATATACCAGAAATGTTTGAAGCTACTGACTGAATGAAAGGAGCTGGCATCTCACTCTCTTTGAATCTTCTTTATCATGCTAGGATTAGCAGGAAAAAGCAAAAAATTTCAGAATTGCACCGTGCAATGTGGAGATATTACTGTTTGTGCATTTACAATATTCATTGATTTTTGCCATTGAAAAACATGTTTTTCATATACCAGAAATGTTTGAAGCTACTGACTGAATGAAAGGAGCTGGCATCTCACTCTCTTTGAATCTTCTTTATCATGCTAGGATTAACAGGAAAAAGCTAAAAATTTCAGAATTGCACCGTGCAATGTGGAGATATTACTGTTTGTGCATTTACAATATTCATTGATTTTTGCCATTGAAAAACGTCCAGAAATGTTTGAAGCTACTGACTGAATGAAAGGAGCTGGCATCTCACTCTCTTTGAATCTTCTTTATCATGCTAGGATTAGCAGGAAAAAGCAAAAAATTTCAGAATTGCACCTTGCAATGTGGAGATATTACTGTTTGTGCATTTACAATATTCATTGATTTTTGCCATTGAAAAACATGTTTTTCATATACCAGAAATGTTTGAAGCTACTGACTGAATGAAAGGAGCTGGCATCTCACTCTCTTTGAATCTTCTTTATCATGCTAGGATTAACAGGAAAAAGCTAAAAATTTCAGAATTGCACCGTGCAATGTGGAGATATTACTGTTTGTGCATTTACAATATTCATTGATTTTTGCCATTGAAAAACATGTTTTTCATATACCAGAAATGTTTGAAGCTACTGACTGAATGAAAGGAGCTGGCATCTCACTCTCTTTGAATCTTCTTTATCATGCTAGGATTAGCAGGAAAAAGCAAAAAATTTCAGAATTGCACCGTGCAATGTGGAGATATTACTGTTTGTGCATTTACAATATTCATTGATTTTTGCCATTGAAAAACATGTTTTTCATATACCAGAAATGTTTGAAGCTACTGACTGAATGAAAGGAGCTGGCATCTCACTCTCTTTGAATCTTCTTTATCATGCTAGGATTAACAGGAAAAAGCAAAAAATTTCAGAATTGCACCTTGCAATGTGGAGATATTACTGTTTGTGCATTTACAATATTCATTGATTTTTGCCATTGAAAAACATGTTTTTCATATACCAGAAATGTTTGAAGCTACTGACTGAATGAAAGGAGCTGGCATCTCACTCTCTTTGAATCTTCTTTATCATGCTAGGATTAACAGGAAAAAGCAAAAAATTTCAGAATTGCACCGTGCAATGTGGAGATATTACTGTTTGTGCATTTACAATATTCATTGATTTTTGCCATTGAAAAACATGTTTTTCATATACCAGAAATGTTTGAAGCTACTGACTGAATGAAAGGAGCTGGCATCTCACTCTCTTTGAATCTTCTTTATCATGCTAGGATTAACAGGAAAAAGCTAAAAATTTCAGAATTGCACCGTGCAATGTGGAGATATTACTGTTTGTGCATTTACAATATTCATTGATTTTTGCCATTGAAAAACGTCCAGAAATGTTTGAAGCTACTGACTGAATGAAAGGAGCTGGCATCTCACTCTCTTTGAATCTTCTTTATCATGCTAGGATTAACAGGAAAAAGCTAAAAATTTCAGAATTGCACCTTGCAATGTGGAGATATTACTGTTTGTGCATTTACAATATTCATTGATTTTTGCCATTGAAAAACGTCCAGAAATGTTTGAAGCTACTGACTGAATGAAAGGAGCTGGCATCTCACTCTCTTTGAATCTTCTTTATCATGCTAGGATTAGCAGGAAAAAGCAAAAAATTTCAGAATTGCACCGTGCAATGTGGAGATATTACTGTTTGTGCATTTACAATATTCATTGATTTTTGCCATTGAAAAACATGTTTTTCATATACCAGAAATGTTTGAAGCTACTGACTGAATGAAAGGAGCTGGCATCTCACTCTCTTTGAATCTTCTTTATCATGCTAGGATTAACAGGAAAAAGCAAAAAATTTCAGAATTGCACCTTGCAATGTGGAGATATTACTGTTTGTGCATTTACAATATTCATTGATTTTTGCCATTGAAAAACATGTTTTTCATATACCAGAAATGTTTGAAGCTACTGACTGAATGAAAGGAGCTGGCATCTCACTCTCTTTGAATCTTCTTTATCATGCTAGGATTAACAGGAAAAAGCAAAAAATTTCAGAATTGCACCGTGCAATGTGGAGATATTACTGTTTGTGCATTTACAATATTCATTGATTTTTGCCATTGAAAAACATGTTTTTCATATACCAGAAATGTTTGAAGCTACTGACTGAATGAAAGGAGCTGGCATCTCACTCTCTTTGAATCTTCTTTATCATGCTAGGATTAACAGGAAAAAGCTAAAAATTTCAGAATTGCACCGTGCAATGTGGAGATATTACTGTTTGTGCATTTACAATATTCATTGATTTTTGCCATTGAAAAACGTCCAGAAATGTTTGAAGCTACTGACTGAATGAAAGGAGCTGGCATCTCACTCTCTTTGAATCTTCTTTATCATGCTAGGATTAACAGGAAAAAGCTAAAAATTTCAGAATTGCACCTTGCAATGTGGAGATATTACTGTTTGTGCATTTACAATATTCATTGATTTTTGCCATTGAAAAACGTCCAGAAATGTTTGAAGCTACTGACTGAATGAAAGGAGCTGGCATCTCACTCTCTTTGAATCTTCTTTATCATGCTAGGATTAGCAGGAAAAAGCTAAAAATTTCAGAATTGCACCGTGCAATGTGGAGATATTACTGTTTGTGCATTTACAATATTCATTGATTTTTGCCATTGAAAAACATGTTTTTCATATACCAGAAATGTTTGAAGCTACTGACTGAATGAAAGGAGCTGGCATCTCACTCTCTTTGAATCTTCTTTATCATGCTAGGATTAACAGGAAAAAGCTAAAAATTTCAGAATTGCACCGTGCAATGTGGAGATATTACTGTTTGTGCATTTACAATATTCATTGATTTTTGCCATTGAAAAACATGTTTTTCATATACCAGAAATGTTTGAAGCTACTGACTGAATGAAAGGAGCTGGCATCTCACTCTCTTTGAATCTTCTTTATCATGCTAGGATTATCAGGAAAAAGCAAAAAATTTCAGAATTGCACCGTGCAATGTGGAGATATTACTGTTTGTGCATTTACAATATTCATTGATTTTTGCCATTGAAAAACGTCCAGAAATGTTTGAAGCTACTGACTGAATGAAAGGAGCTGGCATCTCACTCTCTTTGAATCTTCTTTATCATGCTAGGATTAACAGGAAAAAGCTAAAAATTTCAGAATTGCACCGTGCAATGTGGAGATATTACTGTTTGTGCATTTACAATATTCATTGATTTTTGCCATTGAAAAACATGTTTTTCATATACCAGAAATGTTTGAAGCTACTGACTGAATGAAAGGAGCTGGCATCTCACTCTCTTTGAATCTTCTTTATCATGCTAGGATTAGCAGGAAAAAGCAAAAAATTTCAGAATTGCACCGTGCAATGTGGAGATATTACTGTTTGTGCATTTACAATATTCATTGATTTTTGCCATTGAAAAACGTCCAGAAATGTTTGAAGCTACTGACTGAATGAAAGGAGCTGGCATCTCACTCTCTTTGAATCTTCTTTATCATGCTAGGATTAGCAGGAAAAAGCTAAAAATTTCAGAATTGCACCGTGCAATGTGGAGATATTACTGTTTGTGCATTTACAATATTCATTGATTTTTGCCATTGAAAAACATGTTTTTCATATACCAGAAATGTTTGAAGCTACTGACTGAATGAAAGGAGCTGGCATCTCACTCTCTTTGAATCTTCTTTATCATGCTAGGATTAGCAGGAAAAAGCAAAAAATTTCAGAATTGCACCGTGCAATGTGGAGATATTACTGTTTGTGCATTTACAATATTCATTGATTTTTGCCATTGAAAAACGTCCAGAAATGTTTGAAGCTACTGACTGAATGAAAGGAGCTGGCATCTCACTCTCTTTGAATCTTCTTTATCATGCTAGGATTAGCAGGAAAAAGCTAAAAATTTCAGAATTGCACCGTGCAATGTGGAGATATTACTGTTTGTGCATTTACAATATTCATTGATTTTTGCCATTGAAAAACATGTTTTTCATATACCAGAAATGTTTGAAGCTACTGACTGAATGAAAGGAGCTGGCATCTCACTCTCTTTGAATCTTCTTTATCATGCTAGGATTAGCAGGAAAAAGCTAAAAATTTCAGAATTGCACCTTGCAATGTGGAGATATTACTGTTTGTGCATTTACAATATTCATTGATTTTTGCCATTGAAAAACATGTTTTTCATATACCAGAAATGTTTGAAGCTACTGACAATGAAAGGAGCTGGCATCTCACTCTCTTTGAATCTTCTTTATCATGCTAGGATTAACAGGAAAAAGCAAAAAATTTCAGAATTGCACCTTGCAATGTGGAGATATTACTGTTTGTGCATTTACAATATTCATTGATTTTTGCCATTGAAAAACGTCCAGAAATGTTTGAAGCTACTGACTGAATGAAAGGAGCTGGCATCTCACTCTCTTTGAATCTTCTTTATCATGCTAGGATTAGCAGGAAAAAGCTAAAAATTTCAGAATTGCACCGTGCAATGTGGAGATATTACTGTTTGTGCATTTACAATATTCATTGATTTTTGCCATTGAAAAACGTCCAGAAATGTTTGAAGCTACTGACTGAATGAAAGGAGCTGGCATCTCACTCTCTTTGAATCTTCTTTATCATGCTAGGATTAGCAGGAAAAAGCTAAAAATTTCAGAATTGCACCGTGCAATGTGGAGATATTACTGTTTGTGCATTTACAATATTCATTGATTTTTGCCATTGAAAAACATGTTTTTCATATACCAGAAATGTTTGAAGCTACTGACTGAATGAAAGGAGCTGGCATCTCACTCTCTTTGAATCTTCTTTATCATGCTAGGATTAACAGGAAAAAGCTAAAAATTTCAGAATTGCACCGTGCAATGTGGAGATATTACTGTTTGTGCATTTACAATATTCATTGATTTTTGCCATTGAAAAACATGTTTTTCATATACCAGAAATGTTTGAAGCTACTGACTGAATGAAAGGAGCTGGCATCTCACTCTCTTTGAATCTTCTTTATCATGCTAGGATTAGCAGGAAAAAGCAAAAAATTTCAGAATTGCACCGTGCAATGTGGAGATATTACTGTTTGTGCATTTACAATATTCATTGATTTTTGCCATTGAAAAACATGTTTTTCATATACCAGAAATGTTTGAAGCTACTGACTGAATGAAAGGAGCTGGCATCTCACTCTCTTTGAATCTTCTTTATCATGCTAGGATTAGCAGGAAAAAGCAAAAAATTTCAGAATTGCACCTTGCAATGTGGAGATATTACTGTTTGTGCATTTACAATATTCATTGATTTTTGCCATTGAAAAACATGTTTTTCATATACCAGAAATGTTTGAAGCTACTGACTGAATGAAAGGAGCTGGCATCTCACTCTCTTTGAATCTTCTTTATCATGCTAGGATTAGCAGGAAAAAGCAAAAAATTTCAGAATTGCACCGTGCAATGTGGAGATATTACTGTTTGTGCATTTACAATATTCATTGATTTTTGCCATTGAAAAACATGTTTTTCATATACCAGAAATGTTTGAAGCTACTGACTGAATGAAAGGAGCTGGCATCTCACTCTCTTTGAATCTTCTTTATCATGCTAGGATTAACAGGAAAAAGCTAAAAATTTCAGAATTGCACCGTGCAATGTGGAGATATTACTGTTTGTGCATTTACAATATTCATTGATTTTTGCCATTGAAAAACGTCCAGAAATGTTTGAAGCTACTGACTGAATGAAAGGAGCTGGCATCTCACTCTCTTTGAATCTTCTTTATCATGCTAGGATTAGCAGGAAAAAGCAAAAAATTTCAGAATTGCACCTTGCAATGTGGAGATATTACTGTTTGTGCATTTACAATATTCATTGATTTTTGCCATTGAAAAACATGTTTTTCATATACCAGAAATGTTTGAAGCTACTGACTGAATGAAAGGAGCTGGCATCTCACTCTCTTTGAATCTTCTTTATCATGCTAGGATTAACAGGAAAAAGCAAAAAATTTCAGAATTGCACCGTGCAATGTGGAGATATTACTGTTTGTGCATTTACAATATTCATTGATTTTTGCCATTGAAAAACATGTTTTTCATATACCAGAAATGTTTGAAGCTACTGACTGAATGAAAGGAGCTGGCATCTCACTCTCTTTGAATCTTCTTTATCATGCTAGGATTAGCAGGAAAAAGCAAAAAATTTCAGAATTGCACCGTGCAATGTGGAGATATTACTGTTTGTGCATTTACAATATTCATTGATTTTTGCCATTGAAAAACATGTTTTTCATATACCAGAAATGTTTGAAGCTACTGACTGAATGAAAGGAGCTGGCATCTCACTCTCTTTGAATCTTCTTTATCATGCTAGGATTAACAGGAAAAAGCAAAAAATTTCAGAATTGCACCTTGCAATGTGGAGATATTACTGTTTGTGCATTTACAATATTCATTGATTTTTGCCATTGAAAAACATGTTTTTCATATACCAGAAATGTTTGAAGCTACTGACTGAATGAAAGGAGCTGGCATCTCACTCTCTTTGAATCTTCTTTATCATGCTAGGATTAACAGGAAAAAGCAAAAAATTTCAGAATTGCACCGTGCAATGTGGAGATATTACTGTTTGTGCATTTACAATATTCATTGATTTTTGCCATTGAAAAACATGTTTTTCATATACCAGAAATGTTTGAAGCTACTGACTGAATGAAAGGAGCTGGCATCTCACTCTCTTTGAATCTTCTTTATCATGCTAGGATTAACAGGAAAAAGCTAAAAATTTCAGAATTGCACCGTGCAATGTGGAGATATTACTGTTTGTGCATTTACAATATTCATTGATTTTTGCCATTGAAAAACGTCCAGAAATGTTTGAAGCTACTGACTGAATGAAAGGAGCTGGCATCTCACTCTCTTTGAATCTTCTTTATCATGCTAGGATTAACAGGAAAAAGCTAAAAATTTCAGAATTGCACCTTGCAATGTGGAGATATTACTGTTTGTGCATTTACAATATTCATTGATTTTTGCCATTGAAAAACGTCCAGAAATGTTTGAAGCTACTGACTGAATGAAAGGAGCTGGCATCTCACTCTCTTTGAATCTTCTTTATCATGCTAGGATTAGCAGGAAAAAGCAAAAAATTTCAGAATTGCACCGTGCAATGTGGAGATATTACTGTTTGTGCATTTACAATATTCATTGATTTTTGCCATTGAAAAACATGTTTTTCATATACCAGAAATGTTTGAAGCTACTGACTGAATGAAAGGAGCTGGCATCTCACTCTCTTTGAATCTTCTTTATCATGCTAGGATTAGCAGGAATAAGCAAAAAATTTCAGAATTGCACCGTGCAATGTGGAGATATTACTGTTTGTGCATTTACAATATTCATTGATTTTTGCCATTGAAAAACGTCCAGAAATGTTTGAAGCTACTGACTGAATGAAAGGAGCTGGCATCTCACTCTCTTTGAATCTTCTTTATCATGCTAGGATTAACAGGAAAAAGCTAAAAATTTCAGAATTGCACCGTGCAATGTGGAGATATTACTGTTTGTGCATTTACAATATTCATTGATTTTTGCCATTGAAAAACATGTTTTTCATATACCAGAAATGTTTGAAGCTACTGACTGAATGAAAGGAGCTGGCATCTCACTCTCTTTGAATCTTCTTTATCATGCTAGGATTAGCAGGAAAAAGCAAAAAATTTCAGAATTGCACCGTGCAATGTGGAGATATTACTGTTTGTGCATTTACAATATTCATTGATTTTTGCCATTGAAAAACGTCCAGAAATGTTTGAAGCTACTGACTGAATGAAAGGAGCTGGCATCTCACTCTCTTTGAATCTTCTTTATCATGCTAGGATTAGCAGGAAAAAGCAAAAAATTTCAGAATTGCACCGTGCAATGTGGAGATATTACTGTTTGTGCATTTACAATATTCATTGATTTTTGCCATTGAAAAACGTCCAGAAATGTTTGAAGCTACTGACTGAATGAAAGGAGCTGGCATCTCACTCTCTTTGAATCTTCTTTATCATGCTAGGATTAACAGGAAAAAGCTAAAAATTTCAGAATTGCACCGTGCAATGTGGAGATATTACTGTTTGTGCATTTACAATATTCATTGATTTTTGCCATTGAAAAACATGTTTTTCATATACCAGAAATGTTTGAAGCTACTGACTGAATGAAAGGAGCTGGCATCTCACTCTCTTTGAATCTTCTTTATCATGCTAGGATTAGCAGGAAAAAGCAAAAAATTTCAGAATTGCACCGTGCAATGTGGAGATATTACTGTTTGTGCATTTACAATATTCATTGATTTTTGCCATTGAAAAACGTCCAGAAATGTTTGAAGCTACTGACTGAATGAAAGGAGCTGGCATCTCACTCTCTTTGAATCTTCTTTATCATGCTAGGATTAGCAGGAAAAAGCTAAAAATTTCAGAATTGCACCGTGCAATGTGGAGATATTACTGTTTGTGCATTTACAATATTCATTGATTTTTGCCATTGAAAAACATGTTTTTCATATACCAGAAATGTTTGAAGCTACTGACTGAATGAAAGGAGCTGGAATCTCACTCTCTTTGAATCTTCTTTATCATGCTAGGATTAGCAGGAAAAAGCTAAAAATTTCAGAATTGCACCTTGCAATGTGGAGATATTACTGTTTGTGCATTTACAATATTCATTGATTTTTGCCATTGAAAAACATGTTTTTCATATACCAGAAATGTTTGAAGCTACTGACTGAATGAAAGGAGCTGGCATCTCACTCTCTTTGAATCTTCTTTATCATGCTAGGATTAACAGGAAAAAGCAAAAAATTTCAGAATTGCACCTTGCAATGTGGAGATATTACTGTTTGTGCATTTACAATATTCATTGATTTTTGCCATTGAAAAACGTCCAGAAATGTTTGAAGCTACTGACTGAATGAAAGGAGCTGGCATCTCACTCTCTTTGAATCTTCTTTATCATGCTAGGATTAGCAGGAAAAAGCAAAAAATTTCAGAATTGCACCGTGCAATGTGAAGATATTACTGTTTGTGCATTTACAATATTCATTGATTTTTGCCATTGAAAAACGTCCAGAAATGTTTGAAGCTACTGACTGAATGAAAGGAGCTGGCATCTCACTCTCTTTGAATCTTCTTTATCATGCTAGGATTAGCAGGAAAAAGCTAAAAATTTCAGAATTGCACCGTGCAATGTGGAGATATTACTGTTTGTGCATTTACAATATTCATTGATTTTTGCCATTGAAAAACATGTTTTTCATATACCAGAAATGTTTGAAGCTACTGACTGAATGAAAGGAGCTGGCATCTCACTCTCTTTGAATCTTCTTTATCATGCTAGGATTAACAGGAAAAAGCTAAAAATTTCAGAATTGCACCGTGCAATGTGGAGATATTACTGTTTGTGCATTTACAATATTCATTGATTTTTGCCATTGAAAAACATGTTTTTCATATACCAGAAATGTTTGAAGCTACTGACTGAATGAAAGGAGCTGGCATCTCACTCTCTTTGAATCTTCTTTATCATGCTAGGATTAGCAGGAAAAAGCAAAAAATTTCAGAATTGCACCGTGCAATGTGGAGATATTACTGTTTGTGCATTTACAATATTCATTGATTTTTGCCATTGAAAAACGTCCAGAAATGTTTGAAGCTACTGACTGAATGAAAGGAGCTGGCATCTCAGTCTCTTTGAATCTTCTTTATCATGCTAGGATTAACAGGAAAAAGCTAAAAATTTCAGAATTGCACCGTGCAATGTGGAGATATTACTGTTTGTGCATTTACAATATTCATTGATTTTTGCCATTGAAAAACATGTTTTTCATATACCAGAAATGTTTGAAGCTACTGACTGAATGAAAGGAGCTGGCATCTCACTCTCTTTGAATCTTCTTTATCATGCTAGGATTAGCAGGAAAAAGCAAAAAATTTCAGAATTGCACCGTGCAATGTGGAGATATTACTGTTTGTGCATTTACAATATTCATTGATTTTTGCCATTGAAAAACGTCCAGAAATGTTTGAAGCTACTGACTGAATGAAAGGAGCTGGCATCTCACTCTCTTTGAATCTTCTTTATCATGCTAGGATTAGCAGGAAAAAGCTAAAAATTTCAGAATTGCACCGTGCAATGTGGAGATATTACTGTTTGTGCATTTACAATATTCATTGATTTTTGCCATTGAAAAACATGTTTTTCATATACCAGAAATGTTTGAAGCTACTGACTGAATGAAAGGAGCTGGCATCTCACTCTCTTTGAATCTTCTTTATCATGCTAGGATTAACAGGAAAAAGCTAAAAATTTCAGAATTGCACCGTGCAATGTGGAGATATTACTGTTTGTGCATTTACAATATTCATTGATTTTTGCCATTGAAAAACATGTTTTTCATATACCAGAAATGTTTGAAGCTACTGACTGAATGAAAGGAGCTGGCATCTCACTCTCTTTGAATCTTCTTTATCATGCTAGGATTAGCAGGAAAAAGCAAAAAATTTCAGAATTGCACCTTGCAATGTGGAGATATTGCTGTTTGTGCATTTACAATATTCATTGATTTTTGCCATTGAAAAACGTCCAGAAATGTTTGAAGCTACTGACTGAATGAAAGGAGCTGGCATCTCACTCTCTTTGAATCTTCTTTATCATGCTAGGATTAGCAGGAAAAAGCTAAAAATTTCAGAATTGCACCTTGCAATGTGGAGATATTACTGTTTGTGCATTTACAATATTCATTGATTTTTGCCATTGAAAAACATGTTTTTCATATACCAGAAATGTTTGAAGCTACTGACTGAATGAAAGGAGCTGGCATCTCACTCTCTTTGAATCTTCTTTATCATGCTAGGATTAACAGGAAAAAGCTAAAAATTTCAGAATTGCACCGTGCAATGTGGAGATATTACTGTTTGTGCATTTACAATATTCATTGATTTTTGCCATTGAAAAACATGTTTTTCATATACCAGAAATGTTTGAAGCTACTGACTGAATGAAAGGAGCTGGCATCTCACTCTCTTTGAATCTTCTTTATCATGCTAGGATTAGCAGGAAAAAGCAAAAAATTTCAGAATTGCACCGTGCAATGTGGAGATATTACTGTTTGTGCATTTACAATATTCATTGATTTTTGCCATTGAAAAACGTCCAGAAATGTTTGAAGCTACTGACTGAATGAAAGGAGCTGGCATCTCACTCTCTTTGAATCTTCTTTATCATGCTAGGATTAGCAGGAAAAAGCTAAAAATTTCAGAATTGCACCGTGCAATGTGGAGATATTACTGTTTGTGCATTTACAATATTCATTGATTTTTGCCATTGAAAAACATGTTTTTCATATACCAGAAATGTTTGAAGCTACTGACTGAATGAAAGGAGCTGGAATCTCACTCTCTTTGAATCTTCTTTATCATGCTAGGATTAGCAGGAAAAAGCTAAAAATTTCAGAATTGCACCTTGCAATGTGGAGATATTACTGTTTGTGCATTTACAATATTCATTGATTTTTGCCATTGAAAAACATGTTTTTCATATACCAGAAATGTTTGAAGCTACTGACTGAATGAAAGGAGCTGGCATCTCACTCTCTTTGAATCTTCTTTATCATGCTAGGATTAACAGGAAAAAGCTAAAAATTTCAGAATTGCACCGTGCAATGTGGAGATATTACTGTTTGTGCATTTACAATATTCATTGATTTTTGCCATTGAAAAACATGTTTTTCATATACCAGAAATGTTTGAAGCTACTGACTGAATGAAAGGAGCTGGCATCTCACTCTCTTTGAATCTTCTTTATCATGCTAGGATTAGCAGGAAAAAGCAAAAAATTTCAGAATTGCACCGTGCAATGTGGAGATATTACTGTTTGTGCATTTACAATATTCATTGATTTTTGCCATTGAAAAACGTCCAGAAATGTTTGAAGCTACTGACTGAATGAAAGGAGCTGGCATCTCAGTCTCTTTGAATCTTCTTTATCATGCTAGGATTAACAGGAAAAAGCTAAAAATTTCAGAATTGCACCGTGCAATGTGGAGATATTACTGTTTGTGCATTTACAATATTCATTGATTTTTGCCATTGAAAAACATGTTTTTCATATACCAGAAATGTTTGAAGCTACTGACTGAATGAAAGGAGCTGGCATCTCACTCTCTTTGAATCTTCTTTATCATGCTAGGATTAACAGGAAAAAGCTAAAAATTTCAGAATTGCACCGTGCAATGTGGAGATATTACTGTTTGTGCATTTACAATATTCATTGATTTTTGCCATTGAAAAACATGTTTTTCATATACCAGAAATGTTTGAAGCTACTGACTGAATGAAAGGAGCTGGCATCTCACTCTCTTTGAATCTTCTTTATCATGCTAGGATTAGCAGGAAAAAGCAAAAAATTTCAGAATTGCACCTTGCAATGTGGAGATATTGCTCTTTGTGCATTTACAATATTCATTGATTTTTGCCATTGAAAAACGTCCAGAAATGTTTGAAGCTACTGACTGAATGAAAGGAGCTGGCATCTCACTCTCTTTGAATCTTCTTTATCATGCTAGGATTAGCAGGAAAAAGCAAAAAATTTCAGAATTGCACCGTGCAATGTGGAGATATTACTGTTTGTGCATTTACAATATTCATTGATTTTTGCCATTGAAAAACGTCCAGAAATGTTTGAAGCTACTGACTGAATGAAAGGAGCTGGCATCTCACTCTCTTTGAATCTTCTTTATCATGCTAGGATTAGCAGGAAAAAGCTAAAAATTTCAGAATTGCACCGTGCAATGTGGAGATATTACTGTTTGTGCATTTACAATATTCATTGATTTTTGCCATTGAAAAACATGTTTTTCATATACCAGAAATGTTTGAAGCTACTGACTGAATGAAAGGAGCTGGCATCTCACTCTCTTTGAATCTTCTTTATCATGCTAGGATTAGCAGGAAAAAGCTAAAAATTTCAGAATTGCACCTTGCAATGTGGAGATATTACTGTTTGTGCATTTACAATATTCATTGATTTTTGCCATTGAAAAACATGTTTTTCATATACCAGAAATGTTTGAAGCTACTGACAATGAAAGGAGCTGGCATCTCACTCTCTTTGAATCTTCTTTATCATGCTAGGATTAACAGGAAAAAGCAAAAAATTTCAGAATTGCACCTTGCAATGTGGAGATATTACTGTTTGTGCATTTACAATATTCATTGATTTTTGCCATTGAAAAACGTCCAGAAATGTTTGAAGCTACTGACTGAATGAAAGGAGCTGGCATCTCACTCTCTTTGAATCTTCTTTATCATGCTAGGATTAGCAGGAAAAAGCTAAAAATTTCAGAATTGCACCGTGCAATGTGGAGATATTACTGTTTGTGCATTTACAATATTCATTGATTTTTGCCATTGAAAAACGTCCAGAAATGTTTGAAGCTACTGACTGAATGAAAGGAGCTGGCATCTCACTCTCTTTGAATCTTCTTTATCATGCTAGGATTAGCAGGAAAAAGCTAAAAATTTCAGAATTGCACCGTGCAATGTGGAGATATTACTGTTTGTGCATTTACAATATTCATTGATTTTTGCCATTGAAAAACATGTTTTTCATATACCAGAAATGTTTGAAGCTACTGACTGAATGAAAGGAGCTGGCATCTCACTCTCTTTGAATCTTCTTTATCATGCTAGGATTAACAGGAAAAAGCTAAAAATTTCAGAATTGCACCGTGCAATGTGGAGATATTACTGTTTGTGCATTTACAATATTCATTGATTTTTGCCATTGAAAAACATGTTTTTCATATACCAGAAATGTTTGAAGCTACTGACTGAATGAAAGGAGCTGGCATCTCACTCTCTTTGAATCTTCTTTATCATGCTAGGATTAGCAGGAAAAAGCAAAAAATTTCAGAATTGCACCGTGCAATGTGGAGATATTACTGTTTGTGCATTTACAATATTCATTGATTTTTGCCATTGAAAAACATGTTTTTCATATACCAGAAATGTTTGAAGCTACTGACTGAATGAAAGGAGCTGGCATCTCACTCTCTTTGAATCTTCTTTATCATGCTAGGATTAGCAGGAAAAAGCAAAAAATTTCAGAATTGCACCTTGCAATGTGGAGATATTACTGTTTGTGCATTTACAATATTCATTGATTTTTGCCATTGAAAAACATGTTTTTCATATACCAGAAATGTTTGAAGCTACTGACTGAATGAAAGGAGCTGGCATCTCACTCTCTTTGAATCTTCTTTATCATGCTAGGATTAGCAGGAAAAAGCAAAAAATTTCAGAATTGCACCGTGCAATGTGGAGATATTACTGTTTGTGCATTTACAATATTCATTGATTTTTGCCATTGAAAAACATGTTTTTCATATACCAGAAATGTTTGAAGCTACTGACTGAATGAAAGGAGCTGGCATCTCACTCTCTTTGAATCTTCTTTATCATGCTAGGATTAACAGGAAAAAGCTAAAAATTTCAGAATTGCACCGTGCAATGTGGAGATATTACTGTTTGTGCATTTACAATATTCATTGATTTTTGCCATTGAAAAACGTCCAGAAATGTTTGAAGCTACTGACTGAATGAAAGGAGCTGGCATCTCACTCTCTTTGAATCTTCTTTATCATGCTAGGATTAGCAGGAAAAAGCAAAAAATTTCAGAATTGCACCTTGCAATGTGGAGATATTACTGTTTGTGCATTTACAATATTCATTGATTTTTGCCATTGAAAAACATGTTTTTCATATACCAGAAATGTTTGAAGCTACTGACTGAATGAAAGGAGCTGGCATCTCACTCTCTTTGAATCTTCTTTATCATGCTAGGATTAACAGGAAAAAGCAAAAAATTTCAGAATTGCACCGTGCAATGTGGAGATATTACTGTTTGTGCATTTACAATATTCATTGATTTTTGCCATTGAAAAACATGTTTTTCATATACCAGAAATGTTTGAAGCTACTGACTGAATGAAAGGAGCTGGCATCTCACTCTCTTTGAATCTTCTTTATCATGCTAGGATTAGCAGGAAAAAGCAAAAAATTTCAGAATTGCACCGTGCAATGTGGAGATATTACTGTTTGTGCATTTACAATATTCATTGATTTTTGCCATTGAAAAACATGTTTTTCATATACCAGAAATGTTTGAAGCTACTGACTGAATGAAAGGAGCTGGCATCTCACTCTCTTTGAATCTTCTTTATCATGCTAGGATTAACAGGAAAAAGCAAAAAATTTCAGAATTGCACCTTGCAATGTGGAGATATTACTGTTTGTGCATTTACAATATTCATTGATTTTTGCCATTGAAAAACATGTTTTTCATATACCAGAAATGTTTGAAGCTACTGACTGAATGAAAGGAGCTGGCATCTCACTCTCTTTGAATCTTCTTTATCATGCTAGGATTAACAGGAAAAAGCAAAAAATTTCAGAATTGCACCGTGCAATGTGGAGATATTACTGTTTGTGCATTTACAATATTCATTGATTTTTGCCATTGAAAAACATGTTTTTCATATACCAGAAATGTTTGAAGCTACTGACTGAATGAAAGGAGCTGGCATCTCACTCTCTTTGAATCTTCTTTATCATGCTAGGATTAACAGGAAAAAGCTAAAAATTTCAGAATTGCACCGTGCAATGTGGAGATATTACTGTTTGTGCATTTACAATATTCATTGATTTTTGCCATTGAAAAACGTCCAGAAATGTTTGAAGCTACTGACTGAATGAAAGGAGCTGGCATCTCACTCTCTTTGAATCTTCTTTATCATGCTAGGATTAGCAGGAAAAAGCTAAAAATTTCAGAATTGCACCGTGCAATGTGGAGATATTACTGTTTGTGCATTTACAATATTCATTGATTTTTGCCATTGAAAAACGTCCAGAAATGTTTGAAGCTACTGACTGAATGAAAGGAGCTGGCATCTCACTCTCTTTGAATCTTCTTTATCATGCTAGGATTAGCAGGAAAAAGCAAAAAATTTCAGAATTGCACCGTGCAATGTGGAGATATTACTGTTTGTGCATTTACAATATTCATTGATTTTTGCCATTGAAAAACATGTTTTTCATATACCAGAAATGTTTGAAGCTACTGACTGAATGAAAGGAGCTGGCATCTCACTCTCTTTGAATCTTCTTTATCATGCTAGGATTAGCAGGAATAAGCAAAAAATTTCAGAATTGCACCGTGCAATGTGGAGATATTACTGTTTGTGCATTTACAATATTCATTGATTTTTGCCATTGAAAAACGTCCAGAAATGTTTGAAGCTACTGACTGAATGAAAGGAGCTGGCATCTCACTCTCTTTGAATCTTCTTTATCATGCTAGGATTAACAGGAAAAAGCTAAAAATTTCAGAATTGCACCGTGCAATGTGGAGATATTACTGTTTGTGCATTTACAATATTCATTGATTTTTGCCATTGAAAAACATGTTTTTCATATACCAGAAATGTTTGAAGCTACTGACTGAATGAAAGGAGCTGGCATCTCACTCTCTTTGAATCTTCTTTATCATGCTAGGATTAGCAGGAAAAAGCAAAAAATTTCAGAATTGCACCGTGCAATGTGGAGATATTACTGTTTGTGCATTTACAATATTCATTGATTTTTGCCATTGAAAAACGTCCAGAAATGTTTGAAGCTACTGACTGAATGAAAGGAGCTGGCATCTCACTCTCTTTGAATCTTCTTTATCATGCTAGGATTAGCAGGAAAAAGCAAAAAATTTCAGAATTGCACCGTGCAATGTGGAGATATTACTGTTTGTGCATTTACAATATTCATTGATTTTTGCCATTGAAAAACGTCCAGAAATGTTTGAAGCTACTGACTGAATGAAAGGAGCTGGCATCTCACTCTCTTTGAATCTTCTTTATCATGCTAGGATTAACAGGAAAAAGCTAAAAATTTCAGAATTGCACCGTGCAATGTGGAGATATTACTGTTTGTGCATTTACAATATTCATTGATTTTTGCCATTGAAAAACATGTTTTTCATATACCAGAAATGTTTGAAGCTACTGACTGAATGAAAGGAGCTGGCATCTCACTCTCTTTGAATCTTCTTTATCATGCTAGGATTAGCAGGAAAAAGCAAAAAATTTCAGAATTGCACCGTGCAATGTGGAGATATTACTGTTTGTGCATTTACAATATTCATTGATTTTTGCCATTGAAAAACGTCCAGAAATGTTTGAAGCTACTGACTGAATGAAAGGAGCTGGCATCTCACTCTCTTTGAATCTTCTTTATCATGCTAGGATTAGCAGGAAAAAGCTAAAAATTTCAGAATTGCACCGTGCAATGTGGAGATATTACTGTTTGTGCATTTACAATATTCATTGATTTTTGCCATTGAAAAACATGTTTTTCATATACCAGAAATGTTTGAAGCTACTGACTGAATGAAAGGAGCTGGAATCTCACTCTCTTTGAATCTTCTTTATCATGCTAGGATTAGCAGGAAAAAGCTAAAAATTTCAGAATTGCACCTTGCAATGTGGAGATATTACTGTTTGTGCATTTACAATATTCATTGATTTTTGCCATTGAAAAACATGTTTTTCATATACCAGAAATGTTTGAAGGTACTGACTGAATGAAAGGAGCTGGCATCTCACTCTCTTTGAATCTTCTTTATCATGCTAGGATTAACAGGAAAAAGCAAAAAATTTCAGAATTGCACCTTGCAATGTGGAGATATTACTGTTTGTGCATTTACAATATTCATTGATTTTTGCCATTGAAAAACGTCCAGAAATGTTTGAAGCTACTGACTGAATGAAAGGAGCTGGCATCTCACTCTCTTTGAATCTTCTTTATCATGCTAGGATTAGCAGGAAAAAGCAAAAAATTTCAGAATTGCACCGTGCAATGTGAAGATATTACTGTTTGTGCATTTACAATATTCATTGATTTTTGCCATTGAAAAACGTCCAGAAATGTTTGAAGCTACTGACTGAATGAAAGGAGCTGGCATCTCACTCTCTTTGAATCTTCTTTATCATGCTAGGATTAGCAGGAAAAAGCTAAAAATTTCAGAATTGCACCGTGCAATGTGGAGATATTACTGTTTGTGCATTTACAATATTCATTGATTTTTGCCATTGAAAAACATGTTTTTCATATACCAGAAATGTTTGAAGCTACTGACTGAATGAAAGGAGCTGGCATCTCACTCTCTTTGAATCTTCTTTATCATGCTAGGATTAACAGGAAAAAGCTAAAAATTTCAGAATTGCACCGTGCAATGTGGAGATATTACTGTTTGTGCATTTACAATATTCATTGATTTTTGCCATTGAAAAACATGTTTTTCATATACCAGAAATGTTTGAAGCTACTGACTGAATGAAAGGAGCTGGCATCTCACTCTCTTTGAATCTTCTTTATCATGCTAGGATTCGCAGGAAAAAGCAAAAAATTTCAGAATTGCACCGTGCAATGTGGAGATATTACTGTTTGTGCATTTACAATATTCATTGATTTTTGCCATTGAAAAACGTCCAGAAATGTTTGAAGCTACTGACTGAATGAAAGGAGCTGGCATCTCAGTCTCTTTGAATCTTCTTTATCATGCTAGGATTAACAGGAAAAAGCTAAAAATTTCAGAATTGCACCGTGCAATGTGGAGATATTACTGTTTGTGCATTTACAATATTCATTGATTTTTGCCATTGAAAAACATGTTTTTCATATACCAGAAATGTTTGAAGCTACTGACTGAATGAAAGGAGCTGGCATCTCACTCTCTTTGAATCTTCTTTATCATGCTAGGATTAACAGGAAAAAGCAAAAAATTTCAGAATTGCACCGTGCAATGTGGAGATATTACTGTTTGTGCATTTACAATATTCATTGATTTTTGCCATTGAAAAACATGTTTTTCATATACCAGAAATGTTTGAAGCTACTGACTGAATGAAAGGAGCTGGCATCTCACTCTCTTTGAATCTTCTTTATCATGCTAGGATTAGCAGGAAAAAGCAAAAAATTTCAGAATTGCACCGTGCAATGTGGAGATATTACTGTTTGTGCATTTACAATATTCATTGATTTTTGCCATTGAAAAACATGTTTTTCATATACCAGAAATGTTTGAAGCTACTGACTGAATGAAAGGAGCTGGCATCTCACTCTCTTTGAATCTTCTTTATCATGCTAGGATTAACAGGAAAAAGCAAAAAATTTCAGAATTGCACCTTGCAATGTGGAGATATTACTGTTTGTGCATTTACAATATTCATTGATTTTTGCCATTGAAAAACATGTTTTTCATATACCAGAAATGTTTGAAGCTACTGACTGAATGAAAGGAGCTGGCATCTCACTCTCTTTGAATCTTCTTTATCATGCTAGGATTAACAGGAAAAAGCAAAAAATTTCAGAATTGCACCGTGCAATGTGGAGATATTACTGTTTGTGCATTTACAATATTCATTGATTTTTGCCATTGAAAAACATGTTTTTCATATACCAGAAATGTTTGAAGCTACTGACTGAATGAAAGGAGCTGGCATCTCACTCTCTTTGAATCTTCTTTATCATGCTAGGATTAACAGGAAAAAGCTAAAAATTTCAGAATTGCACCGTGCAATGTGGAGATATTACTGTTTGTGCATTTACAATATTCATTGATTTTTGCCATTGAAAAACGTCCAGAAATGTTTGAAGCTACTGACTGAATGAAAGGAGCTGGCATCTCACTCTCTTTGAATCTTCTTTATCATGCTAGGATTAGCAGGAAAAAGCTAAAAATTTCAGAATTGCACCGTGCAATGTGGAGATATTACTGTTTGTGCATTTACAATATTCATTGATTTTTGCCATTGAAAAACGTCCAGAAATGTTTGAAGCTACTGACTGAATGAAAGGAGCTGGCATCTCACTCTCTTTGAATCTTCTTTATCATGCTAGGATTAGCAGGAAAAAGCAAAAAATTTCAGAATTGCACCGTGCAATGTGGAGATATTACTGTTTGTGCATTTACAATATTCATTGATTTTTGCCATTGAAAAACATGTTTTTCATATACCAGAAATGTTTGAAGCTACTGACTGAATGAAAGGAGCTGGCATCTCACTCTCTTTGAATCTTCTTTATCATGCTAGGATTAGCAGGAATAAGCAAAAAATTTCAGAATTGCACCGTGCAATGTGGAGATATTACTGTTTGTGCATTTACAATATTCATTGATTTTTGCCATTGAAAAACGTCCAGAAATGTTTGAAGCTACTGACTGAATGAAAGGAGCTGGCATCTCACTCTCTTTGAATCTTCTTTATCATGCTAGGATTAACAGGAAAAAGCTAAAAATTTCAGAATTGCACCGTGCAATGTGGAGATATTACTGTTTGTGCATTTACAATATTCATTGATTTTTGCCATTGAAAAACATGTTTTTCATATACCAGAAATGTTTGAAGCTACTGACTGAATGAAAGGAGCTGGCATCTCACTCTCTTTGAATCTTCTTTATCATGCTAGGATTAGCAGGAAAAAGCAAAAAATTTCAGAATTGCACCGTGCAATGTGGAGATATTACTGTTTGTGCATTTACAATATTCATTGATTTTTGCCATTGAAAAACGTCCAGAAATGTTTGAAGCTACTGACTGAATGAAAGGAGCTGGCATCTCACTCTCTTTGAATCTTCTTTATCATGCTAGGATTAGCAGGAAAAAGCAAAAAATTTCAGAATTGCACCGTGCAATGTGGAGATATTACTGTTTGTGCATTTACAATATTCATTGATTTTTGCCATTGAAAAACGTCCAGAAATGTTTGAAGCTACTGACTGAATGAAAGGAGCTGGCATCTCACTCTCTTTGAATCTTCTTTATCATGCTAGGATTAACAGGAAAAAGCTAAAAATTTCAGAATTGCACCGTGCAATGTGGAGATATTACTGTTTGTGCATTTACAATATTCATTGATTTTTGCCATTGAAAAACATGTTTTTCATATACCAGAAATGTTTGAAGCTACTGACTGAATGAAAGGAGCTGGCATCTCACTCTCTTTGAATCTTCTTTATCATGCTAGGATTAGCAGGAAAAAGCAAAAAATTTCAGAATTGCACCGTGCAATGTGGAGATATTACTGTTTGTGCATTTACAATATTCATTGATTTTTGCCATTGAAAAACGTCCAGAAATGTTTGAAGCTACTGACTGAATGAAAGGAGCTGGCATCTCACTCTCTTTGAATCTTCTTTATCATGCTAGGATTAGCAGGAAAAAGCTAAAAATTTCAGAATTGCACCGTGCAATGTGGAGATATTACTGTTTGTGCATTTACAATATTCATTGATTTTTGCCATTGAAAAACATGTTTTTCATATACCAGAAATGTTTGAAGCTACTGACTGAATGAAAGGAGCTGGAATCTCACTCTCTTTGAATCTTCTTTATCATGCTAGGATTAGCAGGAAAAAGCTAAAAATTTCAGAATTGCACCTTGCAATGTGGAGATATTACTGTTTGTGCATTTACAATATTCATTGATTTTTGCCATTGAAAAACATGTTTTTCATATACCAGAAATGTTTGAAGGTACTGACTGAATGAAAGGAGCTGGCATCTCACTCTCTTTGAATCTTCTTTATCATGCTAGGATTAACAGGAAAAAGCAAAAAATTTCAGAATTGCACCTTGCAATGTGGAGATATTACTGTTTGTGCATTTACAATATTCATTGATTTTTGCCATTGAAAAACGTCCAGAAATGTTTGAAGCTACTGACTGAATGAAAGGAGCTGGCATCTCACTCTCTTTGAATCTTCTTTATCATGCTAGGATTAGCAGGAAAAAGCAAAAAATTTCAGAATTGCACCGTGCAATGTGAAGATATTACTGTTTGTGCATTTACAATATTCATTGATTTTTGCCATTGAAAAACGTCCAGAAATGTTTGAAGCTACTGACTGAATGAAAGGAGCTGGCATCTCACTCTCTTTGAATCTTCTTTATCATGCTAGGATTAGCAGGAAAAAGCTAAAAATTTCAGAATTGCACCGTGCAATGTGGAGATATTACTGTTTGTGCATTTACAATATTCATTGATTTTTGCCATTGAAAAACATGTTTTTCATATACCAGAAATGTTTGAAGCTACTGACTGAATGAAAGGAGCTGGCATCTCACTCTCTTTGAATCTTCTTTATCATGCTAGGATTAACAGGAAAAAGCTAAAAATTTCAGAATTGCACCGTGCAATGTGGAGATATTACTGTTTGTGCATTTACAATATTCATTGATTTTTGCCATTGAAAAACATGTTTTTCATATACCAGAAATGTTTGAAGCTACTGACTGAATGAAAGGAGCTGGCATCTCACTCTCTTTGAATCTTCTTTATCATGCTAGGATTAGCAGGAAAAAGCAAAAAATTTCAGAATTGCACCGTGCAATGTGGAGATATTACTGTTTGTGCATTTACAATATTCATTGATTTTTGCCATTGAAAAACGTCCAGAAATGTTTGAAGCTACTGACTGAATGAAAGGAGCTGGCATCTCAGTCTCTTTGAATCTTCTTTATCATGCTAGGATTAACAGGAAAAAGCTAAAAATTTCAGAATTGCACCGTGCAATGTGGAGATATTACTGTTTGTGCATTTACAATATTCATTGATTTTTGCCATTGAAAAACATGTTTTTCATATACCAGAAATGTTTGAAGCTACTGACTGAATGAAAGGAGCTGGCATCTCACTCTCTTTGAATCTTCTTTATCATGCTAGGATTAGCAGGAAAAAGCAAAAAATTTCAGAATTGCACCGTGCAATGTGGAGATATTACTGTTTGTGCATTTACAATATTCATTGATTTTTGCCATTGAAAAACGTCCAGAAATGTTTGAAGCTACTGACTGAATGAAAGGAGCTGGCATCTCACTCTCTTTGAATCTTCTTTATCATGCTAGGATTAGCAGGAAAAAGCTAAAAATTTCAGAATTGCACCGTGCAATGTGGAGATATTACTGTTTGTGCATTTACAATATTCATTGATTTTTGCCATTGAAAAACATGTTTTTCATATACCAGAAATGTTTGAAGCTACTGACTGAATGAAAGGAGCTGGCATCTCACTCTCTTTGAATCTTCTTTATCATGCTAGGATTAACAGGAAAAAGCTAAAAATTTCAGAATTGCACCGTGCAATGTGGAGATATTACTGTTTGTGCATTTACAATATTCATTGATTTTTGCCATTGAAAAACATGTTTTTCATATACCAGAAATGTTTGAAGCTACTGACTGAATGAAAGGAGCTGGCATCTCACTCTCTTTGAATCTTCTTTATCATGCTAGGATTAGCAGGAAAAAGCAAAAAATTTCAGAATTGCACCTTGCAATGTGGAGATATTGCTGTTTGTGCATTTACAATATTCATTGATTTTTGCCATTGAAAAACGTCCAGAAATGTTTGAAGCTACTGACTGAATGAAAGGAGCTGGCATCTCACTCTCTTTGAATCTTCTTTATCATGCTAGGATTAGCAGGAAAAAGCTAAAAATTTCAGAATTGCACCTTGCAATGTGGAGATATTACTGTTTGTGCATTTACAATATTCATTGATTTTTGCCATTGAAAAACATGTTTTTCATATACCAGAAATGTTTGAAGCTACTGACTGAATGAAAGGAGCTGGCATCTCACTCTCTTTGAATCTTCTTTATCATGCTAGGATTAACAGGAAAAAGCTAAAAATTTCAGAATTGCACCGTGCAATGTGGAGATATTACTGTTTGTGCATTTACAATATTCATTGATTTTTGCCATTGAAAAACATGTTTTTCATATACCAGAAATGTTTGAAGCTACTGACTGAATGAAAGGAGCTGGCATCTCACTCTCTTTGAATCTTCTTTATCATGCTAGGATTAGCAGGAAAAAGCAAAAAATTTCAGAATTGCACCGTGCAATGTGGAGATATTACTGTTTGTGCATTTACAATATTCATTGATTTTTGCCATTGAAAAACGTCCAGAAATGTTTGAAGCTACTGACTGAATGAAAGGAGCTGGCATCTCACTCTCTTTGAATCTTCTTTATCATGCTAGGATTAGCAGGAAAAAGCTAAAAATTTCAGAATTGCACCGTGCAATGTGGAGATATTACTGTTTGTGCATTTACAATATTCATTGATTTTTGCCATTGAAAAACATGTTTTTCATATACCAGAAATGTTTGAAGCTACTGACTGAATGAAAGGAGCTGGAATCTCACTCTCTTTGAATCTTCTTTATCATGCTAGGATTAGCAGGAAAAAGCTAAAAATTTCAGAATTGCACCTTGCAATGTGGAGATATTACTGTTTGTGCATTTACAATATTCATTGATTTTTGCCATTGAAAAACATGTTTTTCATATACCAGAAATGTTTGAAGCTACTGACTGAATGAAAGGAGCTGGCATCTCACTCTCTTTGAATCTTCTTTATCATGCTAGGATTAACAGGAAAAAGCTAAAAATTTCAGAATTGCACCGTGCAATGTGGAGATATTACTGTTTGTGCATTTACAATATTCATTGATTTTTGCCATTGAAAAACATGTTTTTCATATACCAGAAATGTTTGAAGCTACTGACTGAATGAAAGGAGCTGGCATCTCACTCTCTTTGAATCTTCTTTATCATGCTAGGATTAGCAGGAAAAAGCAAAAAATTTCAGAATTGCACCGTGCAATGTGGAGATATTACTGTTTGTGCATTTACAATATTCATTGATTTTTGCCATTGAAAAACGTCCAGAAATGTTTGAAGCTACTGACTGAATGAAAGGAGCTGGCATCTCAGTCTCTTTGAATCTTCTTTATCATGCTAGGATTAACAGGAAAAAGCTAAAAATTTCAGAATTGCACCGTGCAATGTGGAGATATTACTGTTTGTGCATTTACAATATTCATTGATTTTTGCCATTGAAAAACATGTTTTTCATATACCAGAAATGTTTGAAGCTACTGACTGAATGAAAGGAGCTGGCATCTCACTCTCTTTGAATCTTCTTTATCATGCTAGGATTAGCAGGAAAAAGCAAAAAATTTCAGAATTGCACCGTGCAATGTGGAGATATTACTGTTTGTGCATTTACAATATTCATTGATTTTTGCCATTGAAAAACGTCCAGAAATGTTTGAAGCTACTGACTGAATGAAAGGAGCTGGCATCTCACTCTCTTTGAATCTTCTTTATCATGCTAGGATTAGCAGGAAAAAGCTAAAAATTTCAGAATTGCACCGTGCAATGTGGAGATATTACTGTTTGTGCATTTACAATATTCATTGATTTTTGCCATTGAAAAACATGTTTTTCATATACCAGAAATGTTTGAAGCTACTGACTGAATGAAAGGAGCTGGCATCTCACTCTCTTTGAATCTTCTTTATCATGCTAGGATTAACAGGAAAAAGCTAAAAATTTCAGAATTGCACCGTGCAATGTGGAGATATTACTGTTTGTGCATTTACAATATTCATTGATTTTTGCCATTGAAAAACATGTTTTTCATATACCAGAAATGTTTGAAGCTACTGACTGAATGAAAGGAGCTGGCATCTCACTCTCTTTGAATCTTCTTTATCATGCTAGGATTAGCAGGAAAAAGCAAAAAATTTCAGAATTGCACCTTGCAATGTGGAGATATTGCTGTTTGTGCATTTACAATATTCATTGATTTTTGCCATTGAAAAACGTCCAGAAATGTTTGAAGCTACTGACTGAATGAAAGGAGCTGGCATCTCACTCTCTTTGAATCTTCTTTATCATGCTAGGATTAGCAGGAAAAAGCTAAAAATTTCAGAATTGCACCTTGCAATGTGGAGATATTACTGTTTGTGCATTTACAATATTCATTGATTTTTGCCATTGAAAAACATGTTTTTCATATACCAGAAATGTTTGAAGCTACTGACTGAATGAAAGGAGCTGGCATCTCACTCTCTTTGAATCTTCTTTATCATGCTAGGATTAACAGGAAAAAGCTAAAAATTTCAGAATTGCACCGTGCAATGTGGAGATATTACTGTTTGTGCATTTACAATATTCATTGATTTTTGCCATTGAAAAACATGTTTTTCATATACCAGAAATGTTTGAAGCTACTGACTGAATGAAAGGAGCTGGCATCTCACTCTCTTTGAATCTTCTTTATCATGCTAGGATTAGCAGGAAAAAGCAAAAAATTTCAGAATTGCACCGTGCAATGTGGAGATATTACTGTTTGTGCATTTACAATATTCATTGATTTTTGCCATTGAAAAACGTCCAGAAATGTTTGAAGCTACTGACTGAATGAAAGGAGCTGGCATCTCACTCTCTTTGAATCTTCTTTATCATGCTAGGATTAGCAGGAAAAAGCTAAAAATTTCAGAATTGCACCGTGCAATGTGGAGATATTACTGTTTGTGCATTTACAATATTCATTGATTTTTGCCATTGAAAAACATGTTTTTCATATACCAGAAATGTTTGAAGCTACTGACTGAATGAAAGGAGCTGGAATCTCACTCTCTTTGAATCTTCTTTATCATGCTAGGATTAGCAGGAAAAAGCTAAAAATTTCAGAATTGCACCTTGCAATGTGGAGATATTACTGTTTGTGCATTTACAATATTCATTGATTTTTGCCATTGAAAAACATGTTTTTCATATACCAGAAATGTTTGAAGCTACTGACTGAATGAAAGGAGCTGGCATCTCACTCTCTTTGAATCTTCTTTATCATGCTAGGATTAACAGGAAAAAGCAAAAAATTTCAGAATTGCACCTTGCAATGTGGAGATATTACTGTTTGTGCATTTACAATATTCATTGATTTTTGCCATTGAAAAACGTCCAGAAATGTTTGAAGCTACTGACTGAATGAAAGGAGCTGGCATCTCACTCTCTTTGAATCTTCTTTATCATGCTAGGATTAGCAGGAAAAAGCAAAAAATTTCAGAATTGCACCGTGCAATGTGGAGATATTACTGTTTGTGCATTTACAATATTCATTGATTTTTGCCATTGAAAAACGTCCAGAAATGTTTGAAGCTACTGACTGAATGAAAGGAGCTGGCATCTCACTCTCTTTGAATCTTCTTTATCATGCTAGGATTAGCAGGAAAAAGCTAAAAATTTCAGAATTGCACCGTGCAATGTGGAGATATTACTGTTTGTGCATTTACAATATTCATTGATTTTTGCCATTGAAAAACATGTTTTTCATATACCAGAAATGTTTGAAGCTACTGACTGAATGAAAGGAGCTGGCATCTCACTCTCTTTGAATCTTCTTTATCATGCTAGGATTAACAGGAAAAAGCTAAAAATTTCAGAATTGCACCGTGCAATGTGGAGATATTACTGTTTGTGCATTTACAATATTCATTGATTTTTGCCATTGAAAAACATGTTTTTCATATACCAGAAATGTTTGAAGCTACTGACTGAATGAAAGGAGCTGGCATCTCACTCTCTTTGAATCTTCTTTATCATGCTAGGATTAGCAGGAAAAAGCAAAAAATTTCAGAATTGCACCGTGCAATGTGGAGATATTACTGTTTGTGCATTTACAATATTCATTGATTTTTGCCATTGAAAAACGTCCAGAAATGTTTGAAGCTACTGACTGAATGAAAGGAGCTGGCATCTCAGTCTCTTTGAATCTTCTTTATCATGCTAGGATTAACAGGAAAAAGCTAAAAATTTCAGAATTGCACCGTGCAATGTGGAGATATTACTGTTTGTGCATTTACAATATTCATTGATTTTTGCCATTGAAAAACATGTTTTTCATATACCAGAAATGTTTGAAGCTACTGACTGAATGAAAGGAGCTGGCATCTCACTCTCTTTGAATCTTCTTTATCATGCTAGGATTAGCAGGAAAAAGCAAAAAATTTCAGAATTGCACCGTGCAATGTGGAGATATTACTGTTTGTGCATTTACAATATTCATTGATTTTTGCCATTGAAAAACGTCCAGAAATGTTTGAAGCTACTGACTGAATGAAAGGAGCTGGCATCTCACTCTCTTTGAATCTTCTTTATCATGCTAGGATTAGCAGGAAAAAGCTAAAAATTTCAGAATTGCACCGTGCAATGTGGAGATATTACTGTTTGTGCATTTACAATATTCATTGATTTTTGCCATTGAAAAACATGTTTTTCATATACCAGAAATGTTTGAAGCTACTGACTGAATGAAAGGAGCTGGCATCTCACTCTCTTTGAATCTTCTTTATCATGCTAGGATTAACAGGAAAAAGCTAAAAATTTCAGAATTGCACCGTGCAATGTGGAGATATTACTGTTTGTGCATTTACAATATTCATTGATTTTTGCCATTGAAAAACATGTTTTTCATATACCAGAAATGTTTGAAGCTACTGACTGAATGAAAGGAGCTGGCATCTCACTCTCTTTGAATCTTCTTTATCATGCTAGGATTAGCAGGAAAAAGCAAAAAATTTCAGAATTGCACCTTGCAATGTGGAGATATTGCTGTTTGTGCATTTACAATATTCATTGATTTTTGCCATTGAAAAACGTCCAGAAATGTTTGAAGCTACTGACTGAATGAAAGGAGCTGGCATCTCACTCTCTTTGAATCTTCTTTATCATGCTAGGATTAGCAGGAAAAAGCTAAAAATTTCAGAATTGCACCTTGCAATGTGGAGATATTACTGTTTGTGCATTTACAATATTCATTGATTTTTGCCATTGAAAAACATGTTTTTCATATACCAGAAATGTTTGAAGCTACTGACTGAATGAAAGGAGCTGGCATCTCACTCTCTTTGAATCTTCTTTATCATGCTAGGATTAGCAGGAAAAAGCTAAAAATTTCAGAATTGCACCGTGCAATGTGGAGATATTACTGTTTGTGCATTTACAATATTCATTGATTTTTGCCATTGAAAAACATGTTTTTCATATACCAGAAATGTTTGAAGCTACTGACTGAATGAAAGGAGCTGGCATCTCACTCTCTTTGAATCTTCTTTATCATGCTAGGATTAGCAGGAAAAAGCTAAAAATTTCAGAATTGCACCTTGCAATGTGGAGATATTACTGTTTGTGCATTTACAATATTCATTGATTTTTGCCATTGAAAAACATGTTTTTCATATACCAGAAATGTTTGAAGCTACTGACTGAATGAAAGGAGCTGGCATCTCACTCTCTTTGAATCTTCTTTATCATGCTAGGATTAACAGGAAAAAGCAAAAAATTTCAGAATTGCACCTTGCAATGTGGAGATATTACTGTTTGTGCATTTACAATATTCATTGATTTTTGCCATTGAAAAACATGTTTTTCATATACCAGAAATGTTTGAACCTACTGACTGAATGAAAGGAGCTGGCATCTCACTCTCTTTGAATCTTCTTTATCATGCTAGGATTAGCAGGAAAAAGCTAAAAATTTCAGAATTGCACCGTGCAATGTGGAGATATTACTGTTTGTGCATTTACAATATTCATTGATTTTTGCCATTGAAAAACGTCCAGAAATGTTTGAAGCTACTGACTGAATGAAAGGAGCTGGCATCTCACTCTCTTTGAATCTTCTTTATCATGCTAGGATTAGCAGGAAAAAGCTAAAAATTTCAGAATTGCACCTTGCAATGTGGAGATATTACTGTTTGTGCATTTACAATATTCATTGATTTTTGCCATTGAAAAACATGTTTTTCATATACCAGAAATGTTTGAAGCTACTGACTGAATGAAAGGAGCTGGCATCTCACTCTCTTTGAATCTTCTTTATCATGCTAGGATTAACAGGAAAAAGCAAAAAATTTCAGAATTGCACCTTGCAATGTGGAGATATTACTGTTTGTGCATTTACAATATTCATTGATTTTTGCCATTGAAAAACATGTTTTTCATATACCAGAAATGTTTGAAGCTACTGACTGAATGAAAGGAGCTGGCATCTCACTCTCTTTGAATCTTCTTTATCATGCTAGGATTAGCAGGAAAAAGCTAAAAATTTCAGAATTGCACCGTGCAATGTGGAGATATTACTGTTTGTGCATTTACAATATTCATTGATTTTTGCCATTGAAAAACATGTTTTTCATATACCAGAAATGTTTGAAGCTACTGACTGAATGAAAGGAGCTGGCATCTCACTCTCTTTGAATCTTCTTTATCATGCTAGGATTAGCAGGAAAAAGCTAAAAATTTCAGAATTGCACCTTGCAATGTGGAGATATTACTGTTTGTGCATTTACAATATTCATTGATTTTTGCCATTGAAAAACATGTTTTTCATATACCAGAAATGTTTGAAGCTACTGACTGAATGAAAGGAGCTGGCATCTCACTCTCTTTGAATCTTCTTTATCATGCTAGGATTAACAGGAAAAAGCAAAAAATTTCAGAATTGCACCTTGCAATGTGGAGATATTACTGTTTGTGCATTTACAATATTCATTGATTTTTGCCATTGAAAAACGTCCAGAAATGTTTGAAGCTACTGACTGAATGAAAGGAGCTGGCATCTCACTCTCTTTGAATCTTCTTTATCATGCTAGGATTAGCAGGAAAAAGCAAAAAATTTCAGAATTGCACCGTGCAATGTGGAGATATTACTGTTTGTGCATTTACAATATTCATTGATTTTTGCCATTGAAAAACGTCCAGAAATGTTTGAAGCTACTGACTGAATGAAAGGAGCTGGCATCTCACTCTCTTTGAATCTTCTTTATCATGCTAGGATTAGCAGGAAAAAGCTAAAAATTTCAGAATTGCACCGTGCAATGTGGAGATATTACTGTTTGTGCATTTACAATATTCATTGATTTTTGCCATTGAAAAACATGTTTTTCATATACCAGAAATGTTTGAAGCTACTGACTGAATGAAAGGAGCTGGCATCTCACTCTCTTTGAATCTTCTTTATCATGCTAGGATTAACAGGAAAAAGCTAAAAATTTCAGAATTGCACCGTGCAATGTGGAGATATTACTGTTTGTGCATTTACAATATTCATTGATTTTTGCCATTGAAAAACATGTTTTTCATATACCAGAAATGTTTGAAGCTACTGACTGAATGAAAGGAGCTGGCATCTCACTCTCTTTGAATCTTCTTTATCATGCTAGGATTAGCAGGAAAAAGCAAAAAATTTCAGAATTGCACCTTGCAATGTGGAGATATTGCTGTTTGTGCATTTACAATATTCATTGATTTTTGCCATTGAAAAACGTCCAGAAATGTTTGAAGCTACTGACTGAATGAAAGGAGCTGGCATCTCACTCTCTTTGAATCTTCTTTATCATGCTAGGATTAACAGGAAAAAGCTAAAAATTTCAGAATTGCACCGTGCAATGTGGAGATATTACTGTTTGTGCATTTACAATATTCATTGATTTTTGCCATTGAAAAACATGTTTTTCATATACCAGAAATGTTTGAAGCTACTGACTGAATGAAAGGAGCTGGCATCTCACTCTCTTTGAATCTTCTTTATCATGCTAGGATTAGCAGGAAAAAGCAAAAAATTTCAGAATTGCACCGTGCAATGTGGAGATATTACTGTTTGTGCATTTACAATATTCATTGATTTTTGCCATTGAAAAACGTCCAGAAATGTTTGAAGCTACTGACTGAATGAAAGGAGCTGGCATCTCACTCTCTTTGAATCTTCTTTATCATGCTAGGATTAGCAGGAAAAAGCAAAAAATTTCAGAATTGCACCTTGCAATGTGGAGATATTGCTGTTTGTGCATTTACAATATTCATTGATTTTTGCCATTGAAAAACATGTTTTTCATATACCAGAAATGTTTGAAGCTACTGACTGAATGAAAGGAGCTGGCATCTCACTCTCTTTGAATCTTCTTTATCATGCTAGGATTAGCAGGAAAAAGCAAAAAATTTCAGAATTGCACCGTGCAATGTGGAGATATTACTGTTTGTGCATTTACAATATTCATTGATTTTTGCCATTGAAAAACGTCCAGAAATGTTTGAAGCTACTGACTGAATGAAAGGAGCTGGCATCTCACTCTCTTTGAATCTTCTTTATCATGCTAGGATTAACAGGAAAAAGCTAAAAATTTCAGAATTGCACCTTGCAATGTGGAGATATTACTGTTTGTGCATTTACAATATTCATTGATTTTTGCCATTGAAAAACATGTTTTTCATATACCAGAAATGTTTGAAGCTACTGACTGAATGAAAGGAGCTGGCATCTCACTCTCTTTGAATCTTCTTTATCATGCTAGGATTAACAGGAAAAAGCTAAAAATTTCAGAATTGCACCGTGCAATGTGGAGATATTACTGTTTGTGCATTTACAATATTCATTGATTTTTGCCATTGAAAAACATGTTTTTCATATACCAGAAATGTTTGAAGCTACTGACTGAATGAAAGGAGCTGGCATCTCACTCTCTTTGAATCTTCTTTATCATGCTAGGATTAGCAGGAAAAAGCAAAAAATTTCAGAATTGCACCGTGCAATGTGGAGATATTACTGTTTGTGCATTTACAATATTCATTGATTTTTGCCATTGAAAAACATGTTTTTCATATACCAGAAATGTTTGAAGCTACTGACTGAATGAAAGGAGCTGGCATCTCACTCTCTTTGAATCTTCTTTATCATGCTAGGATTAACAGGAAAAAGCTAAAAATTTCAGAATTGCACCGTGCAATGTGGAGATATTACTGTTTGTGCATTTACAATATTCATTGATTTTTGCCATTGAAAAACATGTTTTTCATATACCAGAAATGTTTGAAGCTACTGACTGAATGAAAGGAGCTGGCATCTCACTCTCTTTGAATCTTCTTTATCATGCTAGGATTAGCAGGAAAAAGCAAAAAATTTCAGAATTGCACCTTGCAATGTGGAGATATTACTGTTTGTGCATTTACAATATTCATTGATTTTTGCCATTGAAAAACATGTTTTTCATATACCAGAAATGTTTGAAGCTACTGACTGAATGAAAGGAGCTGGCATCTCACTCTCTTTGAATCTTCTTTATCATGCTAGGATTAGCAGGAAAAAGCAAAAAATTTCAGAATTGCACCGTGCAATGTGGAGATATTACTGTTTGTGCATTTACAATATTCATTGATTTTTGCCATTGAAAAACGTCCAGAAATGTTTGAAGCTACTGACTGAATGAAAGGAGCTGGCATCTCACTCTCTTTGAATCTTCTTTATCATGCTAGGATTAGCAGGAAAAAGCAAAAAATTTCAGAATTGCACCGTGCAATGTGGAGATATTACTGTTTGTGCATTTACAATATTCATTGATTTTTGCCATTGAAAAACATGTTTTTCATATACCAGAAATGTTTGAAGCTACTGACTGAATGAAAGGAGCTGGCATCTCACTCTCTTTGAATCTTCTTTATCATGCTAGGATTAGCAGGAAAAAGCTAAAAATTTCAGAATTGCACCTTGCAATGTGGAGATATTACTGTTTGTGCATTTACAATATTCATTGATTTTTGCCATTGAAAAACATGTTTTTCATATACCAGAAATGTTTGAAGCTACTGACTGAATGAAAGGAGCTGGCATCTCACTCTCTTTGAATCTTCTTTATCATGCTAGGATTAACAGGAAAAAGCTAAAAATTTCAGAATTGCACCTTGCAATGTGGAGATATTACTGTTTGTGCATTTACAATATTCATTGATTTTTGCCATTGAAAAACATGTTTTTCATATACCAGAAATGTTTGAAGCTACTGACTGAATGAAAGGAGCTGACATCTCACTCTCTTTGAATCTTCTTTATCATGCTAGGATTAGCAGGAAAAAGCTAAAAATTTCAGAATTGCACCGTGCAATGTGGAGATATTACTGTTTGTGCATTTACAATATTCATTGATTTTTGCCATTGAAAAACATGTTTTTCATATACCAGAAATGTTTGAAGCTACTGACTGAATGAAAGGAGCTGGCATCTCACTCTCTTTGAATCTTCTTTATCATGCTAGGATTAGCAGGAAAAAGCAAAAAATTTCAGAATTGCACCGTGCAATGTGGAGATATTACTGTTTGTGCATTTACAATATTCATTGATTTTTGCCATTGAAAAACATGTTTTTCATATACCAGAAATGTTTGAAGCTACTGACTGAATGAAAGGAGCTGGCATCTCACTCTCTTTGAATCTTCTTTATCATGCTAGGATTAGCAGGAAAAAGCAAAAAATTTCAGAATTGCACCTTGCAATGTGGAGATATTACTGTTTGTGCATTTACAATATTCATTGATTTTTGCCATTGAAAAACATGTTTTTCATATACCAGAAATGTTTGAAGCTACTGACTGAATGAAAGGAGCTGGCATCTCACTCTCTTTGCATCTTCTTTATCATGCTAGGATTAGCAGGAAAAAGCAAAAAATTTCAGAATTGCACCGTGCAATGTGGAGATATTACTGTTTGTGCATTTACAATATTCATTGATTTTTGCCATTGAAAAACGTCCAGAAATGTTTGAAGCTACTGACTGAATGAAAGGAGCTGGCATCTCACTCTCTTTGAATCTTCTTTATCATGCTAGGATTAGCAGGAAAAAGCAAAAAATTTCAGAATTGCACCGTGCAATGTGGAGATATTACTGTTTGTGCATTTACAATATTCATTGATTTTTGCCATTGGAAAACATGTTTTTCATATACCAGAAATGTTTGAAGCTACTGACTGAATGAAAGGAGCTGGCATCTCACTCTCTTTGAATCTTCTTTATCATGCTAGGATTAGCAGGAAAAAGCAAAAAATTTCAGAATTGCACCTTGCAATGTGGAGATATTACTGTTTGTGCATTTACAATATTCATTGATTTTTGCCATTGAAAAACATGTTTTTCATATACCAGAAATGTTTGAAGCTACTGACTGAATGAAAGGAGCTGGCATCTCACTCTCTTTGAATCTTCTTTATCATGCTAGGATTAGCAGGAAAAAGCAAACAATTTCAGAATTGCACCGTGCAATGTGGAGATATTACTGTTTGTGCATTTACAATATTCATTGATTTTTGCCATTGAAAAACATGTTTTTCATATACCAGAAATGTTTGAAGCTACTGACTGAATGAAAGGAGCTGGCATCTCACTCTCTTTGAATCTTCTTTATCATGCTAGGATTAACAGGAAAAAGCTAAAAATTTCAGAATTGCACCGTGCAATGTGGAGATATTACTGTTTGTGCATTTACAATATTCATTGATTTTTGCCATTGAAAAACGTCCAGAAATGTTTGAAGCTACTGACTGAATGAAAGGAGCTGGCATCTCACTCTCTTTGAATCTTCTTTATCATGCTAGGATTAGCAGGAAAAAGCAAAAAATTTCAGAATTGCACCTTGCAATGTGGAGATATTACTGTTTGTGCATTTACAATATTCATTGATTTTTGCCATTGAAAAACATGTTTTTCATATACCAGAAATGTTTGAAGCTACTGACTGAATGAAAGGAGCTGGCATCTCACTCTCTTTGAATCTTCTTTATCATGCTAGGATTAACAGGAAAAAGCTAAAAATTTCAGAATTGCACCGTGCAATGTGGAGATATTACTGTTTGTGCATTTACAATATTCATTGATTTTTGCCATTGAAAAACATGTTTTTCATATACCAGAAATGTTTGAAGCTACTGACTGAATGAAAGGAGCTGGCATCTCACTCTCTTTGAATCTTCTTTATCATGCTAGGATTAGCAGGAAAAAGCAAAAAATTTCAGAATTGCACCGTGCAATGTGGAGATATTACTGTTTGTGCATTTACAATATTCATTGATTTTTGCCATTGAAAAACATGTTTTTCATATACCAGAAATGTTTGAAGCTACTGACTGAATGAAAGGAGCTGGCATCTCACTCTCTTTGAATCTTCTTTATCATGCTAGGATTAACAGGAAAAAGCAAAAAATTTCAGAATTGCACCTTGCAATGTGGAGATATTACTGTTTGTGCATTTACAATATTCATTGATTTTTGCCATTGAAAAACATGTTTTTCATATACCAGAAATGTTTGAAGCTACTGACTGAATGAAAGGAGCTGGCATCTCACTCTCTTTGAATCTTCTTTATCATGCTAGGATTAACAGGAAAAAGCAAAAAATTTCAGAATTGCACCGTGCAATGTGGAGATATTACTGTTTGTGCATTTACAATATTCATTGATTTTTGCCATTGAAAAACATGTTTTTCATATACCAGAAATGTTTGAAGCTACTGACTGAATGAAAGGAGCTGGCATCTCACTCTCTTTGAATCTTCTTTATCATGCTAGGATTAACAGGAAAAAGCTAAAAATTTCAGAATTGCACCGTGCAATGTGGAGATATTACTGTTTGTGCATTTACAATATTCATTGATTTTTGCCATTGAAAAACGTCCAGAAATGTTTGAAGCTACTGACTGAATGAAAGGAGCTGGCATCTCACTCTCTTTGAATCTTCTTTATCATGCTAGGATTAGCAGGAAAAAGCAAAAAATTTCAGAATTGCACCTTGCAATGTGGAGATATTACTGTTTGTGCATTTACAATATTCATTGATTTTTGCCATTGAAAAACATGTTTTTCATATACCAGAAATGTTTGAAGCTACTGACTGAATGAAAGGAGCTGGCATCTCACTCTCTTTGAATCTTCTTTATCATGCTAGGATTAACAGGAAAAAGCTAAAAATTTCAGAATTGCACCGTGCAATGTGGAGATATTACTGTTTGTGCATTTACAATATTCATTGATTTTTGCCATTGAAAAACATGTTTTTCATATACCAGAAATGTTTGAAGCTACTGACTGAATGAAAGGAGCTGGCATCTCACTCTCTTTGAATCTTCTTTATCATGCTAGGATTAGCAGGAAAAAGCAAAAAATTTCAGAATTGCACCGTGCAATGTGGAGATATTACTGTTTGTGCATTTACAATATTCATTGATTTTTGCCATTGAAAAACATGTTTTTCATATACCAGAAATGTTTGAAGCTACTGACTGAATGAAAGGAGCTGGCATCTCACTCTCTTTGAATCTTCTTTATCATGCTAGGATTAACAGGAAAAAGCAAAAAATTTCAGAATTGCACCTTGCAATGTGGAGATATTACTGTTTGTGCATTTACAATATTCATTGATTTTTGCCATTGAAAAACATGTTTTTCATATACCAGAAATGTTTGAAGCTACTGACTGAATGAAAGGAGCTGGCATCTCACTCTCTTTGAATCTTCTTTATCATGCTAGGATTAACAGGAAAAAGCAAAAAATTTCAGAATTGCACCGTGCAATGTGGAGATATTACTGTTTGTGCATTTACAATATTCATTGATTTTTGCCATTGAAAAACATGTTTTTCATATACCAGAAATGTTTGAAGCTACTGACTGAATGAAAGGAGCTGGCATCTCACTCTCTTTGAATCTTCTTTATCATGCTAGGATTAACAGGAAAAAGCTAAAAATTTCAGAATTGCACCGTGCAATGTGGAGATATTACTGTTTGTGCATTTACAATATTCATTGATTTTTGCCATTGAAAAACATGTTTTTCATATACCAGAAATGTTTGAAGCTACTGACTGAATGAAAGGAGCTGGCATCTCACTCTCTTTGAATCTTCTTTATCATGCTAGGATTAGCAGGAAAAAGCAAAAAATTTCAGAATTGCACCTTGCAATGTGGAGATATTACTGTTTGTGCATTTACAATATTCATTGATTTTTGCCATTGAAAAACATGTTTTTCATATACCAGAAATGTTTGAAGCTACTGACTGAATGAAAGGAGCTGGCATCTCACTCTCTTTGAATCTTCTTTATCATGCTAGGATTAGCAGGAAAAAGCTAAAAATTTCAGAATTGCACCTTGCAATGTGGAGATATTACTGTTTGTGCATTTACAATATTCATTGATTTTTGCCATTGAAAAACGTCCAGAAATGTTTGAAGCTACTGACTGAATGAAAGGAGCTGGCATCTCACTCTCTTTGAATCTTCTTTATCATGCTAGGATTAGCAGGAAAAAGCAAAAAATTTCAGAATTGCACCGTGCAATGTGGAGATATTACTGTTTGTGCATTTACAATATTCATTGATTTTTGCCATTGAAAAACATGTTTTTCATATACCAGAAATGTTTGAAGCTACTGACTGAATGAAAGGAGCTGGCATCTCACTCTCTTTGAATCTTCTTTATCATGCTAGGATTAACAGGAAAAAGCAAAAAATTTCAGAATTGCACCGTGCAATGTGGAGATATTACTGTTTGTGCATTTACAATATTCATTGATTTTTGCCATTGAAAAACGTCCAGAAATGTTTGAAGCTACTGACTGAATGAAAGGAGCTGGCATCTCACTCTCTTTGAATCTTCTTTATCATGCTAGGATTAACAGGAAAAAGCTAAAAATTTCAGAATTGCACCGTGCAATGTGGAGATATTACTGTTTGTGCATTTACAATATTCATTGATTTTTGCCATTGAAAAACATGTTTTTCATATACCAGAAATGTTTGAAGCTACTGACTGAATGAAAGGAGCTGGCATCTCACTCTCTTTGAATCTTCTTTATCATGCTAGGATTAACAGGAAAAAGCTAAAAATTTCAGAATTGCACCGTGCAATGTGGAGATATTACTGTTTGTGCATTTACAATATTCATTGATTTTTGCCATTGAAAAACATGTTTTTCATATACCAGAAATGTTTGAAGCTACTGACTGAATGAAAGGAGCTGGCATCTCACTCTCTTTGAATCTTCTTTATCATGCTAGGATTAGCAGGAAAAAGCTAAAAATTTCAGAATTGCACCTTGCAATGTGGAGATATTACTGTTTGTGCATTTACAATATTCATTGATTTTTGCCATTGAAAAACATGTTTTTCATATACCAGAAATGTTTGAAGCTACTGACTGAATGAAAGGAGCTGGCATCTCACTCTCTTTGAATCTTCTTTATCATGCTAGAATTAACAGGAAAAAGCAAAAAATTTCAGAATTGCACCTTGCAATGTGGAGATATTACTGTTTGTGCATTTACAATATTCATTGATTTTTGCCATTGAAAAACGTCCAGAAATGTTTGAAGCTACTGACTGAATGAAAGGAGCTGGCATCTCACTCTCTTTGAATCTTCTTTATCATGCTAGGATTAACAGGAAAAAGCAAAAAATTTCAGAATTGCACCGTGCAATGTGGAGATATTACTGTTTGTGCATTTACAATATTCATTGATTTTTGCCATTGAAAAACATGTTTTTCATATACCAGAAATGTTTGAAGCTACTGACTGAATGAAAGGAGCTGGCATCTCACTCTCTTTGAATCTTCTTTATCATGCTAGGATTAGCAGGAAAAAGCTAAAAATTTCAGAATTGCACCTTGCAATGTGGAGATATTACTGTTTGTGCATTTACAATATTCATTGATTTTTGCCATTGAAAAACATGTTTTTCATATACCAGAAATGTTTGAAGCTACTGACTGAATGAAAGGAGCTGGCATCTCACTCTCTTTGAATCTTCTTTATCATGCTAGGATTAACAGGAAAAAGCTAAAAATTTCAGAATTGCACCGTGCAATGTGGAGATATTACTGTTTGTGCATTTACAATATTCATTGATTTTTGCCATTGAAAAACATGTTTTTCATATACCAGAAATGTTTGAAGCTACTGACTGAATGAAAGGAGCTGGCATCTCACTCTCTTTGAATCTTCTTTATCATGCTAGGATTAACAGGAAAAAGCTAAAAATTTCAGAATTGCACCGTGCAATGTGGAGATATTACTGTTTGTGCATTTACAATATTCATTGATTTTTGCCATTGAAAAACATGTTTTTCATATACCAGAAATGTTTGAAGCTACTGACTGAATGAAAGGAGCTGGCATCTCACTCTCTTTGAATCTTCTTTATCATGCTAGGATTAGCAGGAAAAAGCTAAAAATTTCAGAATTGCACCTTGCAATGTGGAGATATTACTGTTTGTGCATTTACAATATTCATTGATTTTTGCCATTGAAAAACGTCCAGAAATGTTTGAAGCTACTGACTGAATGAAAGGAGCTGGCATCTCACTCTCTTTGAATCTTCTTTATCATGCTAGGATTAACAGGAAAAAGCAAAAAATTTCAGAATTGCACCGTGCAATGTGGAGATATTACTGTTTGTGCATTTACAATATTCATTGATTTTTGCCATTGAAAAACATGTTTTTCATATACCAGAAATGTTTGAAGCTACTGACTGAATGAAAGGAGCTGGCATCTCACTCTCTTTGAATCTTCTTTATCATGCTAGGATTAGCAGGAAAAAGCTAAAAATTTCAGAATTGCACCTTGCAATGTGGAGATATTACTGTTTGTGCATTTACAATATTCATTGATTTTTGCCATTGAAAAACATGTTTTTCATATACCAGAAATGTTTGAAGCTACTGACTGAATGAAAGGAGCTGGCATCTCACTCTCTTTGAATCTTCTTTATCATGCTAGGATTAACAGGAAAAAGCTAAAAATTTCAGAATTGCACCGTGCAATGTGGAGATATTACTGTTTGTGCATTTACAATATTCATTGATTTTTGCCATTGAAAAACATGTTTTTCATATACCAGAAATGTTTGAAGCTACTGACTGAATGAAAGGAGCTGGCATCTCACTCTCTTTGAATCTTCTTTATCATGCTAGGATTAACAGGAAAAAGCTAAAAATTTCAGAATTGCACCGTGCAATGTGGAGATATTACTGTTTGTGCATTTACAATATTCATTGATTTTTGCCATTGAAAAACATGTTTTTCATATACCAGAAATGTTTGAAGCTACTGACTGAATGAAAGGAGCTGGCATCTCACTCTCTTTGAATCTTCTTTATCATGCTAGGATTAGCAGGAAAAAGCTAAAAATTTCAGAATTGCACCTTGCAATGTGGAGATATTACTGTTTGTGCATTTACAATATTCATTGATTTTTGCCATTGAAAAACGTCCAGAAATGTTTGAAGCTACTGACTGAATGAAAGGAGCTGGCATCTCACTCTCTTTGAATCTTCTTTATCATGCTAGGATTAACAGGAAAAAGCTAAAAATTTCAGAATTGCACCTTGCAATGTGGAGATATTACTGTTTGTGCATTTACAATATTCATTGATTTTTGCCTTTGAAAAACATGTTTTTCATATACCAGAAATGTTTGAAGCTACTGACTGAACGAAAGGAGCTGGCATCTCACTCTCTTTGAATCTTCTTTATCATGCTAGGATTAACAGGAAAAAGCTAAAAATTTCAGAATTGCACCTTGCAATGTGGAGATATTACTGTTTGTGCATTTACAATATTCATTGATTTTTGCCATTGAAAAACATGTTTTTCATATACCAGAAATGTTTGAAGCTACTGACTGAATGAAAGGAGCTGGCATCTCACTCTCTTTGAATCTTCTTTATCATGCTAGGATTAACAGGAAAAAGCAAAAAATTTCAGAATTGCACCGTGCAATGTGGAGATATTACTGTTTGTGCATTTACAATATTCATTGATTTTTGCCATTGAAAAACATGTTTTTCATATACCAGAAATGTTTGAAGCTACTGACTGAATGAAAGGAGCTGGCATCTCACTCTCTTTGAATCTTCTTTATCATGCTAGGATTAGCAGGAAAAAGCAAAAAATTTCAGAATTGCACCGTGCAATGTGGAGATATTACTGTTTGTGCATTTACAATATTCATTGATTTTTGCCATTGAAAAACGTCCAGAAATGTTTGAAGCTACTGACTGAATGAAAGGAGCTGGCATCTCACTCTCTTTGAATCTTCTTTATCATGCTAGGATTAGCAGGAAAAAGCAAAAAATTTCAGAATTGCACCGTGCAATGTGGAGATATTACTGTTTGTGCATTTACAATATTCATTGATTTTTGCCATTGAAAAACATGTTTTTCATATACCAGAAATGTTTGAAGCTACTGACTGAATGAAAGGAGCTGGCATCTCACTCTCTTTGAATCTTCTTTATCATGCTAGGATTAACAGGAAAAAGCTAAAAATTTCAGAATTGCACCGTGCAATGTGGAGATATTACTGTTTGTGCATTTACAATATTCATTGATTTTTGCCATTGAAAAACATGTTTTTCATATACCAGAAATGTTTGAAGCTACTGACTGAATGAAAGGAGCTGGCATCTCACTCTCTTTGAATCTTCTTTATCATGCTAGGATTAGCAGGAAAAAGCAAAAAATTTCAGAATTGCACCTTGCAATGTGGAGATATTACTGTTTGTGCATTTACAATATTCATTGATTTTTGCCATTGAAAAACGTCCAGAAATGTTTGAAGCTACTGACTGAATGAAAGGAGCTGGCATCTCACTCTCTTTGAATCTTCTTTATCATGCTAGGATTAGCAGGAAAAAGCTAAAAATTTCAGAATTGCACCGTGCAATGTGGAGATATTACTGTTTGTGCATTTACAATATTCATTGATTTTTGCCATTGAAAAACATGTTTTTCATATACCAGAAATGTTTGAAGCTACTGACTGAATGAAAGGAGCTGGCATCTCACTCTCTTTGAATCTTCTTTATCATGCAAGGATTAGCAGGAAAAAGCAAAAAATTTCAGAATTGCACCTTGCAATGTGGAGATATTACTGTTTGAGCATTTACAATATTCATTGATTTTTGCCATTGAAAAACATGTTTTTCATATACCAGAAATGTTTGAAGCTACTGACTGAATGAAAGGAGCTGGCATCTCACTCTCTTTGAATCTTCTTTATCATGCTAGGATTAACAGGAAAAAGCTAAAAATTTCAGAATTGCACCGTGCAATGTGGAGATATTACTGTTTGTGCATTTACAATATTCATTGATTTTTGCCATTGAAAAACATGTTTTTCATATACCAGAAATGTTTGAAGCTACTGACTGAATGAAAGGAGCTGGCATCTCACTCTCTTTGAATCTTCTTTATCATGCTAGGATTAGCAGGAAAAAGCTAAAAATTTCAGAATTGCACCTTGCAATGTGGAGATATTACTGTTTGTGCATTTACAATATTCATTGATTTTTGCCATTGAAAAACGTCCAGAAATGTTTGAAGCTACTGACTGAATGAAAGGAGCTGGCATCTCACTCTCTTTGAATCTTCTTTATCATGCTAGGATTAACAGGAAAAAGCTAAAAATTTCAGAATTGCACCTTGCAATGTGGAGATATTACTGTTTGTGCATTTACAATATTCATTGATTTTTGCCTTTGAAAAACATGTTTTTCATATACCAGAAATGTTTGAAGCTACTGACTGAACGAAAGGAGCTGGCATCTCACTCTCTTTGAATCTTCTTTATCATGCTAGGATTAACAGGAAAAAGCTAAAAATTTCAGAATTGCACCTTGCAATGTGGAGATATTACTGTTTGTGCATTTACAATATTCATTGATTTTTGCCATTGAAAAACATGTTTTTCATATACCAGAAATGTTTGAAGCTACTGACTGAATGAAAGGAGCTGGCATCTCACTCTCTTTGAATCTTCTTTATCATGCTAGGATTAACAGGAAAAAGCAAAAAATTTCAGAATTGCACCGTGCAATGTGGAGATATTACTGTTTGTGCATTTACAATATTCATTGATTTTTGCCATTGAAAAACATGTTTTTCATATACCAGAAATGTTTGAAGCTACTGACTGAATGAAAGGAGCTGGCATCTCACTCTCTTTGAATCTTCTTTATCATGCTAGGATTAGCAGGAAAAAGCAAAAAATTTCAGAATTGCACCGTGCAATGTGGAGATATTACTGTTTGTGCATTTACAATATTCATTGATTTTTGCCATTGAAAAACGTCCAGAAATGTTTGAAGCTACTGACTGAATGAAAGGAGCTGGCATCTCACTCTCTTTGAATCTTCTTTATCATGCTAGGATTAGCAGGAAAAAGCAAAAAATTTCAGAATTGCACCGTGCAATGTGGAGATATTACTGTTTGTGCATTTACAATATTCATTGATTTTTGCCACTGAAAAACATGTTTTTCATATACCAGAAATGTTTGAAGCTACTGACTGAATGAAAGGAGCTGGCATCTCACTCTCTTTGAATCTTCTTTATCATGCTAGGATTAACAGGAAAAAGCTAAAAATTTCAGAATTGCACCGTGCAATGTGGAGATATTACTGTTTGTGCATTTACAATATTCATTGATTTTTGCCATTGAAAAACATGTTTTTCATATACCAGAAATGTTTGAAGCTACTGACTGAATGAAAGGAGCTGGCATCTCACTCTCTTTGAATCTTCTTTATCATGCTAGGATTAGCAGGAAAAAGCAAAAAATTTCAGAATTGCACCTTGCAATGTGGAGATATTACTGTTTGTGCATTTACAATATTCATTGATTTTTGCCATTGAAAAACGTCCAGAAATGTTTGAAGCTACTGACTGAATGAAAGGAGCTGGCATCTCACTCTCTTTGAATCTTCTTTATCATGCTAGGATTAGCAGGAAAAAGCTAAAAATTTCAGAATTGCACCGTGCAATGTGGAGATATTACTGTTTGTGCATTTACAATATTCATTGATTTTTGCCATTGAAAAACATGTTTTTCATATACCAGAAATGTTTGAAGCTACTGACTGAATGAAAGGAGCTGGCATCTCACTCTCTTTGAATCTTCTTTATCATGCTAGGATTAGCAGGAAAAAGCAAAAAATTTCAGAATTGCACCTTGCAATGTGGAGATATTACTGTTTGTGCATTTACAATATTCATTGATTTTTGCCATTGAAAAACATGTTTTTCATATACCAGAAATGTTTGAAGCTACTGACTGAATGAAAGGAGCTGGCATCTCACTCTCTTTGAATCTTCTTTATCATGCTAGGATTAGCAGGAAAAAGCTAAAAATTTCAGAATTGCACCGTGCAATGTGGAGATATTACTGTTTGTGCATTTACAATATTCATTGATTTTTGCCATTGAAAAACGTCCAGAAATGTTTGAAGCTACTGACTGAATGAAAGGAGCTGGCATCTCACTCTCTTTGAATCTTCTTTATCATGCTAGGATTAGCAGGAAAAAGCTAAAAATTTCAGAATTGCACCGTGCAATGTGGAGATATTACTGTTTGTGCATTTACAATATTCATTGATTTTTGCCATTGAAAAACATGTTTTTCATATACCAGAAATGTTTGAAGCTACTGACTGAATGAAAGGAGCTGGCATCTCACTCTCTTTGAATCTTCTTTATCATGCTAGGATTAGCAGGAAAAAGCAAAAAATTTCAGAATTGCACCGTGCAATGTGGAGATATTACTGTTTGTGCATTTACAATATTCATTGATTTTTGCCATTGAAAAACATGTTTTTCATATACCAGAAATGTTTGAAGCTACTGACTGAATGAAAGGAGCTGGCATCTCACTCTCTTTGAATCTTCTTTATCATGCTAGGATTAGCAGGAAAAAGCAAAAAATTTCAGAATTGCACCTTGCAATGTGGAGATATTACTGTTTGTGCATTTACAATATTCATTGATTTTTGCCATTGAAAAACATGTTTTTCATATACCAGAAATGTTTGAAGCTACTGACTGAATGAAAGGAGCTGGCATCTCACTCTCTTTGAATCTTCTTTATCATGCTAGGATTAGCAGGAAAAAGCAAAAAATTTCAGAATTGCACCGTGCAATGTGGAGATATTACTGTTTGTGCATTTACAATATTCATTGATTTTTGCCATTGAAAAACGTCCAGAAATGTTTGAAGCTACTGACTGAATGAAAGGAGCTGGCATCTCACTCTCTTTGAATCTTCTTTATCATGCTAGGATTAACAGGAAAAAGCAAAAAATTTCAGAATTGCACCTTGAAATGTGGAGATATTACTGTTTGTGCATTTACAATATTCATTGATTTTTGCCATTGAAAAACATGTTTTTCATATACCAGAAATGTTTGAAGCTACTGACTGAATGAAAGGAGCTGGCATCTCACTCTCTTTGAATCTTCTTTATCATGCTAGGATTAGCAGGAAAAAGCAAAAAATTTCAGAATTGCACCGTGCAATGTGGAGATATTACTGTTTGTGCATTTACAATATTCATTGATTTTTGCCATTGAAAAACATGTTTTTCATATACCAGAAATGTTTTAAGCTACTGACTGAATGAAAGGAGCTGGCATCTCACTCTCTTTGAATCTTCTTTATCATGCTAGGATTAGCAGGAAAAAGCAAAAAATTTCAGAATTGCACCTTGCAATGTGGAGATATTACTGTTTGTGCATTTACAATATTCATTGATTTTTGCCATTGAAAAACATGTTTTTCATATACCAGAAATGTTTGAAGCTACTGACTGAATGAAAGGAGCTGGCATCTCACTCTCTTTGAATCTTCTTTATCATGCTAGGATTAGCAGGAAAAAGCAAAAAATTTCAGAATTGCACCGTGCAATGTGGAGATATTACTGTTTGTGCATTTACAATATTCATTGATTTTTGCCATTGAAAAACATGTTTTTCATATACCAGAAATGTTTGAAGCTACTGACTGAATGAAAGGAGCTGGCATCTCACTCTCTTTGAATCTTCTTTATCATGCTAGGATTAACAGGAAAAAGCAAAAAATTTCAGAATTGCACCGTGCAATGTGGAGATATTACTGTTTGTGCATTTACAATATTCATTGATTTTTGCCATTGAAAAACATGTTTTTCATATACCAGAAATGTTTGAAGCTACTGACTGAATGAAAGGAGCTGGCATCTCACTCTCTTTGAATCTTCTTTATCATGCTAGGATTAGCAGGAAAAAGCAAAAAATTTCAGAATTGCACCGTGCAATGTGGAGATATTACTGTTTGTGCATTTACAATATTCATTGATTTTTGCCATTGAAAAACATGTTTTTCATATACCAGAAATGTTTGAAGCTACTGACTGAATGAAAGGAGCTGGCATCTCACTCTCTTTGAATCTTCTTTATCATGCTAGGATTAACAGGAAAAAGCTAAAAATTTCAGAATTGCACCGTGCAATGTGGAGATATTACTGTTTGTGCATTTACAATATTCATTGATTTTTGCCATTGAAAAACATGTTTTTCATATACCAGAAATGTTTGAAGCTACTGACTGAATGAAAGGAGCTGGCATCTCACTCTCTTTGAATCTTCTTTATCATGCTAGGATTAACAGGAAAAAGCTAAAAATTTCAGAATTGCACCGTGCAATGTGGAGATATTACTGTTTGTGCATTTACAATATTCATTGATTTTTGCCATTGAAAAACGTCCAGAAATGTTTGAAGCTACTGACTGAATGAAAGGAGCTGGCATCTCACTCTCTTTGAATCTTCTTTATCATGCTAGGATTAACAGGAAAAAGCTAAAAATTTCAGAATTGCACCTTGCAATGTGGAGATATTACTGTTTGTGCATTTACAATATTCATTGATTTTTGCCATTGAAAAACATGTTTTTCATATACCAGAAATGTTTGAAGCTACTGACTGAATGAAAGGAGCTGGCATCTAACTCTCTTTGAATCTTCTTTATCATGCTAGGATTAGCAGGAAAAAGCAAAAAATTTCAGAATTGCACCGTGCAATGTGGAGATATTACTGTTTGTGCATTTACAATATTCATTGATTTTTGCCATTGAAAAACATGTTTTTCATATACCAGAAATGTTTGAAGCTACTGACTGAATGAAAGGAGCTGGCATCTCACTCTCTTTGAATCTTCTTTATCATGCTAGGATTAGCAGGAAAAAGCTAAAAATTTCAGAATTGCACCGTGCAATGTGGAGATATTACTGTTTGTGCATTTACAATATTCATTGATTTTTGCCATTGAAAAACGTCCAGAAATGTTTGAAGCTACTGACTGAATGAAAGGAGCTGGCATCTCACTCTCTTTGAATCTTCTTTATCATGCTAGGATTAACAGGAAAAAGCAAAAAATTTCAGAATTGCACCTTGCAATGTGGAGATATTACTGTTTGTGCATTTACAATATTCATTGATTTTTGCCATTGAAAAACATGTTTTTCATATACCAGAAATGTTTGAAGCTACTGACTGAATGAAAGGAGCTGGCATCTCACTCTCTTTGAATCTTCTTTATCATGCTAGGATTAGCAGGAAAAAGCAAAAAATTTCAGAATTGCACCGTGCAATGTGGAGATATTACTGTTTGTGCATTTACAATATTCATTGATTTTTGCCATTGAAAAACATGTTTTTCATATACCAGAAATGTTTTAAGCTACTGACTGAATGAAAGGAGCTGGCATCTCACTCTCTTTGAATCTTCTTTATCATGCTAGGATTAGCAGGAAAAAGCAAAAAATTTCAGAATTGCACCTTGCAATGTGGAGATATTACTGTTTGTGCATTTACAATATTCATTGATTTTTGCCATTGAAAAACATGTTTTTCATATACCAGAAATGTTTGAAGCTACTGACTGAATGAAAGGAGCTGGCATCTCACTCTCTTTGAATCTTCTTTATCATGCTAGGATTAGCAGGAAAAAGCAAAAAATTTCAGAATTGCACCGTGCAATGTGGAGATATTACTGTTTGTGCATTTACAATATTCATTGATTTTTGCCATTGAAAAACATGTTTTTCATATACCAGAAATGTTTGAAGCTACTGACTGAATGAAAGGAGCTGGCATCTCACTCTCTTTGAATCTTCTTTATCATGCTAGGATTAACAGGAAAAAGCAAAAAATTTCAGAATTGCACCGTGCAATGTGGAGATATTACTGTTTGTGCATTTACAATATTCATTGATTTTTGCCATTGAAAAACATGTTTTTCATATACCAGAAATGTTTGAAGCTACTGACTGAATGAAAGGAGCTGGCATCTCACTCTCTTTGAATCTTCTTTATCATGCTAGGATTAGCAGGAAAAAGCAAAAAATTTCAGAATTGCACCGTGCAATGTGGAGATATTACTGTTTGTGCATTTACAATATTCATTGATTTTTGCCATTGAAAAACATGTTTTTCATATACCAGAAATGTTTGAAGCTACTGACTGAATGAAAGGAGCTGGCATCTCACTCTCTTTGAATCTTCTTTATCATGCTAGGATTAACAGGAAAAAGCTAAAAATTTCAGAATTGCACCGTGCAATGTGGAGATATTACTGTTTGTGCATTTACAATATTCATTGATTTTTGCCATTGAAAAACATGTTTTTCATATACCAGAAATGTTTGAAGCTACTGACTGAATGAAAGGAGCTGGCATCTCACTCTCTTTGAATCTTCTTTATCATGCTAGGATTAACAGGAAAAAGCTAAAAATTTCAGAATTGCACCGTGCAATGTGGAGATATTACTGTTTGTGCATTTACAATATTCATTGATTTTTGCCATTGAAAAACGTCCAGAAATGTTTGAAGCTACTGACTGAATGAAAGGAGCTGGCATCTCACTCTCTTTGAATCTTCTTTATCATGCTAGGATTAACAGGAAAAAGCTAAAAATTTCAGAATTGCACCTTGCAATGTGGAGATATTACTGTTTGTGCATTTACAATATTCATTGATTTTTGCCATTGAAAAACATGTTTTTCATATACCAGAAATGTTTGAAGCTACTGACTGAATTAAAGGAGCTGGCATCTAACTCTCTTTGAATCTTCTTTATCATGCTAGGATTAGCAGGAAAAAGCAAAAAATTTCAGAATTGCACCGTGCAATGTGGAGATATTACTGTTTGTGCATTTACAATATTCATTGATTTTTGCCATTGAAAAACATGTTTTTCATATACCAGAAATGTTTGAAGCTACTGACTGAATGAAAGGAGCTGGCATCTCACTCTCTTTGAATCTTCTTTATCATGCTAGGATTAGCAGGAAAAAGCTAAAAATTTCAGAATTGCACCGTGCAATGTGGAGATATTACTGTTTGTGCATTTACAATATTCATTGATTTTTGCCATTGAAAAACATGTTTTTCATATACCAGAAATGTTTGAAGCTACTGACTGAATGAAAGGAGCTGGCATCTCACTCTCTTTGAATCTTCTTTATCATGCTAGGATTAACAGGAAAAATCTAAAAATTTCAGAATTGCACCGTGCAATGTGGAGATATTACTGTTTGTGCATTTACAATATTCATTGATTTTTGCCATTGAAAAACATGTTTTTCATATACCAGAAATGTTTGAAGCTACTGACTGAATGAAAGGAGCTGGCATCTCACTCTCTTTGAATCTTCTTTATCATGCTAGGATTAGCAGGAAAAAGCAAAAAATTTCAGAATTGCACCGTGCAATGTGGAGATATTACTGTTTGTGCATTTACAATATTCATTGATTTTTGCCATTGAAAAACATGTTTTTCATATACCAGAAATGTTTGAAGCTACTGACTGAATGAAAGGAGCTGGCATCTCACTCTCTTTGAATCTTCTTTATCATGCTAGGATTAGCAGGAAAAAGCAAAAAATTTCAGAATTGCACCTTGCAATGTGGAGATATTACTGTTTGTGCATTTACAATATTCATTGATATTTGCCATTGAAAAACATGTTTTTCATATACCAGAAATGTTTGAAGCTACTGACTGAATGAAAGGAGCTGGCATCTCACTCTCTTTGAATCTTCTTTATCATGCTAGGATTAGCAGGAAAAAGCAAAAAATTTCAGAATTGCACCGTGCAATGTGGAGATATTACTGTTTGTGCATTTACAATATCCATTGATTTTTGCCATTGAAAAACGTCCAGAAATGTTTGAAGCTACTGACTGAATGAAAGGAGCTGGCATCTCACTCTCTTTGAATCTTCTTTATCATGCTAGGATTAACAGGAAAAAGCTAAAAATTTCAGAATTGCACCGTGCAATGTGGAGATATTACTGTTTGTGCATTTACAATATTCATTGATTTTTGCCATTGAAAAACATGTTTTTCATATACCAGAAATGTTTGAAGCTACTGACTGAATGAAAGGAGCTGGCATCTCACTCTCTTTGAATCTTCTTTATCATGCTAGGATTAACAGGAAAAAGCTAAAAATTTCAGAATTGCACCTTGCAATGTGGAGATATTACTGTTTGTGCATTTACAATATTCATTGATTTTTGCCATTGAAAAACATGTTTTTCATATACCAGAAATGTTTGAAGCTACTGACTGAATGAAAGGAGCTGGCATCTCACTCTCTTTGAATCTTCTTTATCATGCTAGGATTAACAGGAAAAAGCTAAAAATTTCAGAATTGCACCGTGCAATGTGGAGATATTACTGTTTGTGCATTTACAATATTCATTGATTTTTGCCATTGAAAAACATGTTTTTCATATACCAGAAATGTTTGAAGCTACTGACTGAATGAAAGGAGCTGGCATCTCACTCTCTTTGAATCTTCTTTATCATGCTAGGATTAGCAGGAAAAAGCTAAAAATTTCAGAATTGCACCTTGCAATGTGGAGATATTACTGTTTGTGCATTTACAATATTCATTGATTTTTGCCATTGAAAAACGTCCAGAAATGTTTGAAGCTACTGACTGAATGAAAGGAGCTGGCATCTCACTCTCTTTGAATCTTCTTTATCATGCTAGGATTAACAGGAAAAAGCTAAAAATTTCAGAATTGCACCGTGCAATGTGGAGATATTACTGTTTGTGCATTTACAATATTCATTGATTTTTGCCATTGAAAAACATGTTTTTCATATACCAGAAATGTTTGAAGCTACTGACTGAATGAAAGGAGCTGGCATCTCACTCTCTTTGAATCTTCTTTATCATGCTAGGATTAACAGGAAAAAGCAAAAAATTTCAGAATTGCACCTTGCAATGTGGAGATATTACTGTTTGTGCATTTACAATATTCATTGATTTTTGCCATTGAAAAACATGTTTTTCATATACCAGAAATGTTTGAAGCTACTGACTGAATGAAAGGAGCTGGCATCTCACTCTCTTTGAATCTTCTTTATCATGCTAGGATTAACAGGAAAAAGCTAAAAATTTCAGAATTGCACCTTGCAATGTGGAGATATTACTGTTTGTGCATTTACAATATTCATTGATTTTTGCCATTGAAAAACATGTTTTTCATATACCAGAAATGTTTGAAGCTACTGACTGAATGAAAGGAGCTGGCATCTCACTCTCTTTGAATCTTCTTTATCATGCTAGGATTAGCAGGAAAAAGCTAAAAATTTCAGAATTGCACCTTGCAATGTGGAGATATTACTGTTTGTGCATTTACAATATTCATTGATTTTTGCCATTGAAAAACATGTTTTTCATATACCAGAAATGTTTGAAGCTACTGACTGAATGAAAGGAGCTGGCATCTCACTCTCTTTGAATCTTCTTTATCATGCTAGGATTAGCAGGAAAAAGCAAAAAATTTCAGAATTGCACCTTGCAATGTGGAGATATTACTGTTTGTGCATTTACAATATTCATTGATTTTTGCCATTGAAAAACATGTTTTTCATATACCAGAAATGTTTGAAGCTACTGACTGAATGAAAGGAGCTGGCATCTCACTCTCTTTGAATCTTCTTTATCATGCTAGGATTAGCAGGAAAAGGCAAAAAATTTCAGAATTGCACCGTGCAATGTGGAGATATTACTGTTTGTGCATTTACAATATTCATTGATTTTTGCCATTGAAAAACATGTTTTTCATATACCAGAAATGTTTGAAGCTACTGACTGAATGAAAGGAGCTGGCATCTCACTCTCTTTGAATCTTCTTTATCATGCTAGGATTAGCAGGAAAAAGCAAAAAATTTCAGAATTGCACCGTGCAATGTGGAGATATTACTGTTTGTGCATTTACAATATTCATTGATTTTTGCCATTGAAAAACATGTTTTTCATATACCAGAAATGTTTGAAGCTACTGACTGAATGAAAGGAGCTGGCATCTCACTCTCTTTGAATCTTCTTTATCATGCTAGGATTAGCAGGAAAAAGCAAAAAATTTCAGAATTGCACCGTGCAATGTGGAGATATTACTGTTTGTGCATTTACAATATTCATTGATTTTTGCCATTGAAAAACGTCCAGAAATGTTTGAAGCTACTGACTGAATGAAAGGAGCTGGCATCTCACTCTCTTTGAATCTTCTTTATCATGCTAGGATTAGCAGGAAAAAGCAAAAAATTTCAGAATTGCACCGTGCAATGTGGAGATATTACTGTTTGTGCATTTACAATATTCATTGATTTTTGCCATTGAAAAACATGTTTTTCATATACCAGAAATGTTTGAAGCTACTGACTGAATGAAAGGAGCTGGCATCTCACTCTCTTTGAATCTTCTTTATCATGCTAGGATTAACAGGAAAAAGCTAAAAATTTCAGAATTGCACCGTGCAATGTGGAGATATTACTGTTTGTGCATTTACAATATTCATTGATTTTTGCCATTGAAAAACATGTTTTTCATATACCAGAAATGTTTGAAGCTACTGACTGAATGAAAGGAGCTGGCATCTCACTCTCTTTGAATCTTCTTTATCATGCTAGGATTAGCAGGAAAAAGCAAAAAATTTCAGAATTGCACCGTGCAATGTGGAGATATTACTGTTTGTGCATTTACAATATTCATTGATTTTTGCCATTGAAAAACATGTTTTTCATATACCAGAAATGTTTGAAGCTACTGACTGAATGAAAGGAGCTGGCATCTCACTCTCTTTGAATCTTCTTTATCATGCTAGGATTAACAGGAAAAAGCTAAAAATTTCAGAATTGCACCGTGCAATGTGGAGATATTACTGTTTGTGCATTTACAATATTCATTGATTTTTGCCATTGAAAAACATGTTTTTCATATACCAGAAATGTTTGAAGCTACTGACTGAATGAAAGGAGCTGGCATCTCACTCTCTTTGAATCTTCTTTATCATGCTAGGATTAGCAGGAAAAAGCAAAAAATTTCAGAATTGCACCGTGCAATGTGGAGATATTACTGTTTGTGCATTTACAATATTCATTGATTTTTGCCATTGAAAAACATGTTTTTCATATACCAGAAATGTTTGAAGCTACTGACTGAATGAAAGGAGCTGGCATCTCACTCTCTTTGAATCTTCTTTATCATGCTAGGATTAACAGGAAAAAGCTAAAAATTTCAGAATTGCACCGTGCAATGTGGAGATATTACTGTTTGTGCATTTACAATATTCATTGATTTTTGCCATTGAAAAACATGTTTTTCATATACCAGAAATGTTTGAAGCTACTGACTGAATGAAAGGAGCTGGCATCTCACTCTCTTTGAATCTTCTTTATCATGCTAGGATTAGCAGGAAAAAGCTAAAAATTTCAGAATTGCACCTTGCAATGTGGAGATATTACTGTTTGTGCATTTACAATATTCATTGATTTTTGCCATTGAAAAACATGTTTTTCATATACCAGAAATGTTTGAAGCTACTGACTGAATGAAAGGAGCTGGCATCTCACTCTCTTTGAATCTTCTTTATCATGCTAGGATTAGCAGGAAAAAGCAAAAAATTTCAGAATTGCACCTTGCAATGTGGAGATATTACTGTTTGTGCATTTACAATATTCATTGATTTTTGCCATTGAAAAACATGTTTTTCATATACCAGAAATGTTTGAAGCTACTGACTGAATGAAAGGAGCTGGCATCTCACTCTCTTTGAATCTTCTTTATCATGCTAGGATTAGCAGGAAAAGGCAAAAAATTTCAGAATTGCACCGTGCAATGTGGAGATATTACTGTTTGTGCATTTACAATATTCATTGATTTTTGCCATTGAAAAACATGTTTTTCATATACCAGAAATGTTTGAAGCTACTGACTGAATGAAAGGAGCTGGCATCTCACTCTCTTTGAATCTTCTTTATCATGCTAGGATTAGCAGGAAAAAGCAAAAAATTTCAGAATTGCACCGTGCAATGTGGAGATATTACTGTTTGTGCATTTACAATATTCATTGATTTTTGCCATTGAAAAACATGTTTTTCATATACCAGAAATGTTTGAAGCTACTGACTGAATGAAAGGAGCTGGCATCTCACTCTCTTTGAATCTTCTTTATCATGCTAGGATTAGCAGGAAAAAGCAAAAAATTTCAGAATTGCACCGTGCAATGTGGAGATATTACTGTTTGTGCATTTACAATATTCATTGATTTTTGCCATTGAAAAACGTCCAGAAATGTTTGAAGCTACTGACTGAATGAAAGGAGCTGGCATCTCACTCTCTTTGAATCTTCTTTATCATGCTAGGATTAGCAGGAAAAAGCAAAAAATTTCAGAATTGCACCGTGCAATGTGGAGATATTACTGTTTGTGCATTTACAATATTCATTGATTTTTGCCATTGAAAAACATGTTTTTCATATACCAGAAATGTTTGAAGCTACTGACTGAATGAAAGGAGCTGGCATCTCACTCTCTTTGAATCTTCTTTATCATGCTAGGATTAACAGGAAAAAGCTAAAAATTTCAGAATTGCACCGTGCAATGTGGAGATATTACTGTTTGTGCATTTACAATATTCATTGATTTTTGCCATTGAAAAACATGTTTTTCATATACCAGAAATGTTTGAAGCTACTGACTGAATGAAAGGAGCTGGCATCTCACTCTCTTTGAATCTTCTTTATCATGCTAGGATTAGCAGGAAAAAGCAAAAAATTTCAGAATTGCACCGTGCAATGTGGAGATATTACTGTTTGTGCATTTACAATATTCATTGATTTTTGCCATTGAGAAACATGTTTTTCATATACCAGAAATGTTTGAAGCTACTGACTGAATGAAAGGAGCTGGCATCTCACTCTCTTTGAATCTTCTTTATCATGCTAGGATTAACAGGAAAAAGCTAAAAATTTCAGAATTGCACCGTGCAATGTGGAGATATTACTGTTTGTGCATTTACAATATTCATTGATTTTTGCCATTGAAAAACATGTTTTTCATATACCAGAAATGTTTGAAGCTACTGACTGAATGAAAGGAGCTGGCATCTCACTCTCTTTGAATCTTCTTTATCATGCTAGGATTAGCAGGAAAAAGCAAAAAATTTCAGAATTGCACCGTGCAATGTGGAGATATTACTGTTTGTGCATTTACAATATTCATTGATTTTTGCCATTGAAAAACATGTTTTTCATATACCAGAAATGTTTGAAGCTACTGACTGAATGAAAGGAGCTGGCATCTCACTCTCTTTGAATCTTCTTTATCATGCTAGGATTAACAGGAAAAAGCTAAAAATTTCAGAATTGCACCGTGCAATGTGGAGATATTACTGTTTGTGCATTTACAATATTCATTGATTTTTGCCATTGAAAAACATGTTTTTCATATACCAGAAATGTTTGAAGCTACTGACTGAATGAAAGGAGCTGGCATCTCACTCTCTTTGAATCTTCTTTATCATGCTAGGATTAACAGGAAAAATCTAAAAATTTCAGAATTGCACCGTGCAATGTGGAGATATTACTGTTTGTGCATTTACAATATTCATTGATTTTTGCCATTGAAAAACATGTTTTTCATATACCAGAAATGTTTGAAGCTACTGACTGAATGAAAGGAGCTGGCATCTCACTCTCTTTGAATCTTCTTTATCATGCTAGGATTAGCAGGAAAAAGCAAAAAATTTCAGAATTGCACCGTGCAATGTGGAGATATTACTGTTTGTGCATTTACAATATTCATTGATTTTTGCCATTGAAAAACATGTTTTTCATATACCAGAAATGTTTGAAGCTACTGACTGAATGAAAGGAGCTGGCATCTCACTCTCTTTGAATCTTCTTTGTCATGCTAGGATTAGCAGGAAAAAGCAAAAAATTTCAGAATTGCACCTTGCAATGTGGAGATATTACTGTTTGTGCATTTACAATATTCATTGATTTTTGCCATTGAAAAACATGTTTTTCATATACCAGAAATGTTTGAAGCTACTGACTGAATGAAAGGAGCTGGCATCTCACTCTCTTTGAATCTTCTTTATCATGCTAGGATTAGCAGGAAAAAGCTAAAAATTTCAGAATTGCACCTTGCAATGTGGAGATATTACTGTTTGTGCATTTACAATATTCATTGATTTTTGCCATTGAAAAACGTCCAGAAATGTTTGAAGCTACTGACTGAATGAAAGGAGCTGGCATCTCACTCTCTTTGAATCTTCTTTATCATGCTAGGATTAACAGGAAAAAGCTAAAAATTTCAGAATTGCACCGTGCAATGTGGAGATATTACTGTTTGTGCATTTACAATATTCATTGATTTTTGCCATTGAAAAACATGTTTTTCATATACCAGAAATGTTTGAAGCTACTGACTGAATGAAAGGAGCTGGCATCTCACTCTCTTTGAATCTTCTTTATCATGCTAGGATTAACAGGAAAAAGCAAAAAATTTCAGAATTGCACCTTGCAATGTGGAGATATTACTGTTTGTGCATTTACAATATTCATTGATTTTTGCCATTGAAAAACATGTTTTTCATATACCAGAAATGTTTGAAGCTACTGACTGAATGAAAGGAGCTGGCATCTCACTCTCTTTGAATCTTCTTTATCATGCTAGGATTAACAGGAAAAAGCTAAAAATTTCAGAATTGCACCTTGCAATGTGGAGATATTACTGTTTGTGCATTTACAATATTCATTGATTTTTGCCATTGATAAACGTCCAGAAATGTTTGAAGCTACTGACTGAATGAAAGGAGCTGGCATCTCACTCTCTTTGAATCTTCTTTATCATGCTAGGATTAACAGGAAAAAGCTAAAAATTTCAGAATTGCACCTTGCAATGTGGAGATATTACTGTTTGTGCATTTACAATATTCATTGATTTTTGCCATTGAAAAACATGTTTTTCATATACCAGAAATGTTTGAAGCTACTGACTGAATGAAAGGAGCTGGCATCTCACTCTCTTTGAATCTTCTTTATCATGCTAGGATTAACAGGAAAAAGCTAAAAATTTCAGAATTGCACCTTGCAATGTGGAGATATTACTGTTTGTGTATTTACAATATTCATTGATTTTTGCCATTGAAAAACATGTTTTTCATATACCAGAAATGTTTGAAGCTACTGACTGAATGAAAGGAGCTGGCATCTCACTCTCTTTGAATCTTCTTTATCATGCTAGGATTAGCAGGAAAAAGCTAAAAATTTCAGAATTGCACCTTGCAATGTGGAGATATTACTGTTTGTGCATTTACAATATTCATTGATTTTTGCCATTGAAAAACATGTTTTTCATATACCAGAAATGTTTGAAGCTACTGACTGAATGAAAGGAGCTGGCATCTCACTCTCTTTGAATCTTCTTTATCATGCTAGGATTAACAGGAAAAAGCAAAAAATTTCAGAATTGCACCTTGCAATGTGGAGATATTACTGTTTGTGCATTTACAATATTCATTGATTTTTGCCATTGAAAAACATGTTTTTCATATACCAGAAATGTTTGAAGCTACTGACTGAATGAAAGGAGCTGGCATCTCACTCTCTTTGAATCTTCTTTATCATGCTAGGATTAGCAGGAAAAAGCTAAAAATTTCAGAATTGCACCGTGCAATGTGGAGATATTACTGTTTCTGCATTTACAATATTCATTGATTTTTGCCATTGAAAAACATGTTTTTCATATACCAGAAATGTTTGAAGCTACTGACTGAATGAAAGGAGCTGGCATCTCACTCTCTTTGAATCTTCTTTATCATGCTAGGATTAACAGGAAAAAGCAAAAAATTTCAGAATTGCACCGTGCAATGTGGAGATATTACTGTTTGTGCATTTACAATATTCATTGATTTTTGCCATTGAAAAACGTCCAGAAATGTTTGAAGCTACTGACTGAATGAAAGGAGCTGGCATCTCACTCTCTTTGAATCTTCTTTATCATGCTAGGATTAACAGGAAAAAGCTAAAAATTTCAGAATTGCACCGTGCAATGTGGAGATATTACTGTTTGTGCATTTACAATATTCATTGATTTTTGCCATTGAAAAACATGTTTTTCATATACCAGAAATGTTTGAAGCTACTGACTGAATGAAAGGAGCTGGCATCTCACTCTCTTTGAATCTTCTTTATCATGCTAGGATTAACAGGAAAAAGCTAAAAATTTCAGAATTGCACCTTGCAATGTGGAGATATTACTGTTTGTGCATTTACAATATTCATTGATTTTTGCCATTGAAAAACATGTTTTTCATATACCAGAAATGTTTGAAGCTACTGACTGAATGAAAGGAGCTGGCATCTCACTCTCTTTGAATCTTCTTTATCATGCTAGGATTAGCAGGAAAAAGCAAAAAATTTCAGAATTGCACCGTGCAATGTGGAGATATTACTGTTTGTGCATTTACAATATTCATTGATTTTTGCCATTGAAAAACATGTTTTTCATATACCAGAAATGTTTGAAGCTACTGACTGAATGAAAGGAGCTGGCATCTCACTCTCTTTGAATCTTCTTTATCATGCTAGGATTAACAGGAAAAAGCTAAAAATTTCAGAATTGCACCGTGCAATGTGGAGATATTACTGTTTGTGCATTTACAATATTCATTGATTTTTGCCATTGAAAAACGTCCAGAAATGTTTGAAGCTACTGACTGAATGAAAGGAGCTGGCATCTCACTCTCTTTGAATCTTCTTTATCATGCTAGGATTAGCAGGAAAAAGCAAAAAATTTCAGAATTGCACCGTGCAATGTGGAGATATTACTGTTTGTGCATTTACAATATTCATTGATTTTTGCCATTGAAAAACATGTTTTTCATATACCAGAAATGTTTGAAGCTACTGACTGAATGAAAGGAGCTGGCATCTCACTCTCTTTGAATCTTCTTTATCATGCTAGGATTAACAGGAAAAAGCTAAAAATTTCAGAATTGCACCGTGCAATGTGGAGATATTACTGTTTGTGCATTTACAATATTCATTGATTTTTGCAATTGAAAAACATGTTTTTCATATACCAGAAATGTTTGAAGCTACTGACTGAATGAAAGGAGCTGGCATCTCACTCTCTTTGAATCTTCTTTATCATGCTAGGATTAACAGGAAAAAGCAAAAAATTTCAGAATTGCACCGTGCAATGTGGAGATATTACTGTTTGTGCATTTACAATATTCATTGATTTTTGCCATTGAAAAACGTCCAGAAATGTTTGAAGCTACTGACTGAATGAAAGGAGCTGGCATCTCACTCTCTTTGAATCTTCTTTATCATGCTAGGATTAACAGGAAAAAGCTAAAAATTTCAGAATTGCACCGTGCAATGTGGAGATATTACTGTTTGTGCATTTACAATATTCATTGATTTTTGCCATTGAAAAACATGTTTTTCATATACCAGAAATGTTTGAAGCTACTGACTGAATGAAAGGAGCTGGCATCTCACTCTCTTTGAATCTTCTTTATCATGCTAGGATTAACAGGAAAAAGCTAAAAATTTCAGAATTGCACCTTGCAATGTGGAGATATTACTGTTTGTGCATTTACAATATTCATTGATTTTTGCCATTGAAAAACATGTTTTTCATATACCAGAAATGTTTGAAGCTACTGACTGAATGAAAGGAGCTGGCATCTCACTCTCTTTGAATCTTCTTTATCATGCTAGGATTAGCAGGAAAAAGCAAAAAATTTCAGAATTGCACCGTGCAATGTGGAGATATTACTGTTTGTGCATTTACAATATTCATTGATTTTTGCCATTGAAAAACATGTTTTTCATATACCAGAAATGTTTGAAGCTACTGACTGAATGAAAGGAGCTGGCATCTCACTCTCTTTGAATCTTCTTTATCATGCTAGGATTAACAGGAAAAAGCTAAAAATTTCAGAATTGCACCGTGCAATGTGGAGATATTACTGTTTGTGCATTTACAATATTCATTGATTTTTGCCATTGAAAAACGTCCAGAAATGTTTGAAGCTACTGACTGAATGAAAGGAGCTGGCATCTCACTCTCTTTGAATCTTCTTTATCATGCTAGGATTAGCAGGAAAAAGCAAAAAATTTCAGAATTGCACCGTGCAATGTGGAGATATTACTGTTTGTGCATTTACAATATTCATTGATTTTTGCCATTGAAAAACATGTTTTTCATATACCAGAAATGTTTGAAGCTACTGACTGAATGAAAGGAGCTGGCATCTCACTCTCTTTGAATCTTCTTTATCATGCTAGGATTAACAGGAAAAAGCTAAAAATTTCAGAATTGCACCGTGCAATGTGGAGATATTACTGTTTGTGCATTTACAATATTCATTGATTTTTGCCATTGAAAAACGTCCAGAAATGTTTGAAGCTACTGACTGAATGAAAGGAGCTGGCATCTCACTCTCTTTGAATCTTCTTTATCATGCTAGGATTAACAGGAAAAAGCTAAAAATTTCAGAATTGCACCTTGCAATGTGGAGATATTACTGTTTGTGCATTTACAATATTCATTGATTTTTGCCATTGAAAAACATGTTTTTCATATACCAGAAATGTTTGAAGCTACTGACTGAATGAAAGGAGCTGGCATCTCACTCTCTTTGAATCTTCTTTATCATGCTAGGATTAACAGGAAAAAGCTAAAAATTTCAGAATTGCACCGTGCAATGTGGAGATATTACTGTTTGTGCATTTACAATATTCATTGATTTTTGCCATTGAAAAACGTCCAGAAATGTTTGAAGCTACTGACTGAATGAAAGGAGCTGGCATCTCACTCTCTTTGAATCTTCTTTATCATGCTAGGATTAGCAGGAAAAAGCAAAAAATTTCAGAATTGCACCGTGCAATGTGGAGATATTACTGTTTGTGCATTTACAATATTCATTGATTTTTGCCATTGAAAAACATGTTTTTCATATACCAGAAATGTTTGAAGCTACTGACTGAATGAAAGGAGCTGGCATCTCACTCTCTTTGAATCTTCTTTATCATGCTAGGATTAACAGGAAAAAGCTAAAAATTTCAGAATTGCACCGTGCAATGTGGAGATATTACTGTTTGTGCATTTACAATATTCATTGATTTTTGCAATTGAAAAACATGTTTTTCATATACCAGAAATGTTTGAAGCTACTGACTGAATGAAAGGAGCTGGCATCTCACTCTCTTTGAATCTTCTTTATCATGCTAGGATTAACAGGAAAAAGCAAAAAATTTCAGAATTGCACCGTGCAATGTGGAGATATTACTGTTTGTGCATTTACAATATTCATTGATTTTTGCCATTGAAAAACGTCCAGAAATGTTTGAAGCTACTGACTGAATGAAAGGAGCTGGCATCTCACTCTCTTTGAATCTTCTTTATCATGCTAGGATTAACAGGAAAAAGCTAAAAATTTCAGAATTGCACCGTGCAATGTGGAGATATTACTGTTTGTGCATTTACAATATTCATTGATTTTTGCCATTGAAAAACATGTTTTTCATATACCAGAAATGTTTGAAGCTACTGACTGAATGAAAGGAGCTGGCATCTCACTCTCTTTGAATCTTCTTTATCATGCTAGGATTAACAGGAAAAAGCTAAAAATTTCAGAATTGCACCTTGCAATGTGGAGATATTACTGTTTGTGCATTTACAATATTCATTGATTTTTGCCATTGAAAAACATGTTTTTCATATACCAGAAATGTTTGAAGCTACTGACTGAATGAAAGGAGCTGGCATCTCACTCTCTTTGAATCTTCTTTATCATGCTAGGATTAGCAGGAAAAAGCAAAAAATTTCAGAATTGCACCGTGCAATGTGGAGATATTACTGTTTGTGCATTTACAATATTCATTGATTTTTGCCATTGAAAAACATGTTTTTCATATACCAGAAATGTTTGAAGCTACTGACTGAATGAAAGGAGCTGGCATCTCACTCTCTTTGAATCTTCTTTATCATGCTAGGATTAACAGGAAAAAGCTAAAAATTTCAGAATTGCACCGTGCAATGTGGAGATATTACTGTTTGTGCATTTACAATATTCATTGATTTTTGCCATTGAAAAACGTCCAGAAATGTTTGAAGCTACTGACTGAATGAAAGGAGCTGGCATCTCACTCTCTTTGAATCTTCTTTATCATGCTAGGATTAGCAGGAAAAAGCAAAAAATTTCAGAATTGCACCGTGCAATGTGGAGATATTACTGTTTGTGCATTTACAATATTCATTGATTTTTGCCATTGAAAAACATGTTTTTCATATACCAGAAATGTTTGAAGCTACTGACTGAATGAAAGGAGCTGGCATCTCACTCTCTTTGAATCTTCTTTATCATGCTAGGATTAACAGGAAAAAGCTAAAAATTTCAGAATTGCACCGTGCAATGTGGAGATATTACTGTTTGTGCATTTACAATATTCATTGATTTTTGCCATTGAAAAACGTCCAGAAATGTTTGAAGCTACTGACTGAATGAAAGGAGCTGGCATCTCACTCTCTTTGAATCTTCTTTATCATGCTAGGATTAACAGGAAAAAGCTAAAAATTTCAGAATTGCACCTTGCAATGTGGAGATATTACTGTTTGTGCATTTACAATATTCATTGATTTTTGCCATTGAAAAACATGTTTTTCATATACCAGAAATGTTTGAAGCTACTGACTGAATGAAAGGAGCTGGCATCTCACTCTCTTTGAATCTTCTTTATCATGCTAGGATTAGCAGGAAAAAGCAAAAATTTCAGAATTGCACCTTGCAATGTGGAGATATTACTGTTTGTGCATTTACAATATTCATTGATTTTTGCCATTGAAAAACGTCCAGAAATGTTTGAAGCTACTGACTGAATGAAAGGAGCTGGCATCTCACTCTCTTTGAATCTTCTTTATCATTCTAGGATTAACAGGAAAAAGCTAAAAATTTCAGAATTGCACCGTGCAATGTGGAGATATTACTGTTTGTGCATTTACAATATTCATTGATTTTTGCCATTGAAAAACATGTTTTTCATATTCCAGAAATGTTTGAAGCTACTGACTGAATGAAAGGAGCTGGCATCTCACTCTCTTTGAATCTTCTTTATCATGCTAGGATTAGCAGGAAAAAGCAAAAAATTTCAGAATTGCACCGTGCAATGTGGAGATATTACTGTTTGTGCATTTACAATATTCATTGATTTTTGCCATTGAAAAACATGTTTTTCATATACCAGAAATGTTTGAAGCTACTGACTGAATGAAAGGAGCTGGCATCTCACTCTCTTTGAATCTTCTTTATCATGCTAGGATTAGCAGGAAAAAGCAAAAAATTTCAGAATTGCACCTTGCAATGTGGAGATATTACTGTTTGTGCATTTACAATATTCATTGATTTTTGCCATTGAAAAACATGTTTTTCATATACCAGAAATGTTTGAAGCTACTGACTGAATGAAAGGAGCTGGCATCTCACTCTCTTTGAATCTTCTTTATCATGCTAGGATTAACAGGAAAAAGCTAAAAATTTCAGAATTGCACCGTGCAATGTGGAGATATTACTGTTTGTGCATTTACAATATTCATTGATTTTTGCCATTGAAAAACGTCCAGAAATGTTTGAAGCTACTGACTGAATGAAAGGAGCTGGCATCTCACTCTCTTTGAATCTTCTTTATCATGCTAGGATTAGCAGGAAAAAGCAAAAAATTTCAGAATTGCACCTTGCAATGTGGAGATATTACTGTTTGTGCATTTACAATATTCATTGATTTTTGCCATTGAAAAACATGTTTTTCATATACCAGAAATGTTTGAAGCTACTGACTGAATGAAAGGAGCTGGCATCTCACTCTCTTTGAATCTTCTTTATCATGCTAGGATTAGCAGGAAAAAGCAAAAAATTTCAGAATTGCACCTTGCAATGTGGAGATATTACTGTTTGTGCATTTACAATATTCATTGATTTTTGCCATTGAAAAACATGTTTTTCATATACCAGAAATGTTTGAAGCTACTGACTGAATGAAAGGAGCTGGCATCTCACTCTCTTTGAATCTTCTTTATCATGCTAGGATTAACAGGAAAAAGCTAAAAATTTCAGAATTGCACCGTGCAATGTGGAGATATTACTGTTTGTGCATTTACAATATTCATTGATTTTTGCCATTGAAAACGTCCAGAAATGTTTGAAGCTACTGACTGAATGAAAGGAGCTGGCATCTCACTCTCTTTGAATCTTCTTTATCATGCTAGGATTAGCAGGAAAAAGCAAAAAATTTCAGAATTGCACCTTGCAATGTGGAGATATTACTGTTTGTGCATTTACAATATTCATTGATTTTTGCCATTGAAAAACATGTTTTTCATATACCAGAAATGTTTGAAGCTACTGACTGAATGAAAGGAGCTGGCATCTCACTCTCTTTGAATCTTCTTTATCATGCTAGGATTAACAGGAAAAAGCTAAAAATTTCAGAATTGCACCGTGCAATGTGGAGATATTACTGTTTGTGCATTTACAATATTCATTGATTTTTGCCATTGAAAAACGTCCAGAAATGTTTGAAGCTACTGACTGAATGAAAGGAGCTGGCATCTCACTCTCTTTGAATCTTCTTTATCATGCTAGGATTAACAGGAAAAAGCTAAAAATTTCAGAATTGCACCGTGCAATGTGGAGATATTACTGTTTGTGCATTTACAATATTCATTGATTTTTGCCATTGAAAAACGTCCAGAAATGTTTGAAGCTACTGACTGAATGAAAGGAGCTGGCATCTCACTCTCTTTGAATCTTCTTTATCATGCTAGGATTAGCAGGAAAAAGCAAAAAATTTCAGAATTGCACCGTGCAATGTGGAGATATTACTGTTTGTGCATTTACAATATTCATTGATTTTTGCCATTGAAAAACATGTTTTTCATATACCAGAAATGTTTGAAGCTACTGACTGAATGAAAGGAGCTGGCATCTCACTCTCTTTGAATCTTCTTTATCATGCTAGGATTAACAGGAAAAAGCTAAAAATTTCAGAATTGCACCGTGCAATGTGGAGATATTACTGTTTGTGCATTTACAATATTCATTGATTTTTGCCATTGAAAAACGTCCAGAAATGTTTGAAGCTACTGACTGAATGAAAGGAGCTGGCATCTCACTCTCTTTGAATCTTCTTTATCATGCTAGGATTAACAGGAAAAAGCTAAAAATTTCAGAATTGCACCTTGCAATGTGGAGATATTACTGTTTGTGCATTTACAATATTCATTGATTTTTGCCATTGAAAAACATGTTTTTCATATACCAGAAATGTTTGAAGCTACTGACTGAATGAAAGGAGCTGGCATCTCACTCTCTTTGAATCTTCTTTATCATGCTAGGATTAGCAGGAAAAAGCAAAAAATTTCAGAATTGCACCTTGCAATGTGGAGATATTACTGTTTGTGCATTTACAATATTCATTGATTTTTGCCATTGAAAAACGTCCAGAAATGTTTGAAGCTACTGACTGAATAAAAGGAGCTGGCATCTCACTCTCTTTGAATCTTCTTTATCATGCTAGGATTAACAGGAAAAAGCTAAAAATTTCAGAATTGCACCGTGCAATGTGGAGATATTACTGTTTGTGCATTTACAATATTCATTGATTTTTGCCATTGAAAAACATGTTTTTCATATACCAGAAATGTTTGAAGCTACTGACTGAATGAAAGGAGCTGGCATCTCACTCTCTTTGAATCTTCTTTATCATGCTAGGATTAGCAGGAAAAAGCAAAAAATTTCAGAATTGCACCGTGCAATGTGGAGATATTACTGTTTGTGCATTTACAATATTCATTGATTTTTGCCATTGAAAAACATGTTTTTCATATACCAGAAATGTTTGAAGCTACTGACTGAATGAAAGGAGCTGGCATCTCACTCTCTATGAATCTTCTTTATCATGCTAGGATTAGCAGGAAAAAGCAAAAAATTTCAGAATTGCACCTTGCAATGTGGAGATATTACTGTTTGTGCATTTACAATATTCATTGATTTTTGCCATTGAAAAACATGTTTTTCATATACCAGAAATGTTTGAAGCTACTGACTGAATGAAAGGAGCTGGCATCTCACTCTCTTTGAATCTTCTTTATCATGCTAGGATTAACAGGAAAAAGCTAAAAATTTCAGAATTGCACCGTGCAATGTGGAGATATTACTGTTTGTGCATTTACAATATTCATTGATTTTTGCCATTGAAAAACGTCCAGAAATGTTTGAAGCTACTGACTGAATGAAAGGAGCTGGCATCTCACTCTCTTTGAATCTTCTTTATCATGCTAGGATTAGCAGGAAAAAGCAAAAAATTTCAGAATTGCACCTTGCAATGTGGAGATATTACTGTTTGTGCATTTACAATATTCATTGATTTTTGCCATTGAAAAACATGTTTTTCATATACCAGAAATGTTTGAAGCTACTGACTGAATGAAAGGAGCTGGCATCTCACTCTCTTTGAATCTTCTTTATCATGCTAGGATTAACAGGAAAAAGCAAAAAATTTCAGAATTGCACCGTGCAATGTGGAGATATTACTGTTTGTGCATTTACAATATTCATTGATTTTTGCCATTGAAAAACGTCCAGAAATGTTTGAAGCTACTGACTGAATGAAAGGAGCTGGCATCTCACTCTCTTTGAATCTTCTTTATCATGCTAGGATTAGCAGGAAAAAGCTAAAAATTTCAGAATTGCACCTTGCAATGTGGAGATATTACTGTTTGTGCATTTACAATATTCATTGATTTTTGCCATTGAAAAACATGTTTTTCATATACCAGAAATGTTTGAAGCTACTGACTGAATGAAAGGAGCTGGCATCTCACTCTCTTTGAATCTTCTTTATCATGCTAGGATTAGCAGGAAAAAGCTAAAAATTTCAGAATTGCACCGTGCAATGTGGAGATATTACTGTTTGTGCATTTACAATATTCATTGATTTTTGCCATTGAAAAACATGTTTTTCATATACCAGAAATGTTTGAAGCTACTGACTGAATGAAAGGAGCTGGCATCTCACTCTCTTTGAATCTTCTTTATCATGCTAGGATTAGCAGGAAAAAGCTAAAAATTTCAGAATTGCACCTTGCAATGTGGAGATATTACTGTTTGTGCATTTACAATATTCATTGATTTTTGCCATTGAAAAACATGTTTTTCATATACCAGAAATGTTTGAAGCTACTGACTGAATGAAAGGAGCTGGCATCTCACTCTCTTTGAATCTTCTTTATCATGCTAGGATTAGCAGGAAAAAGCTAAAAATTTCAGAATTGCACCTTGCAATGTGGAGATATTACTGTTTGTGCATTTACAATATTCATTGATTTTTGCCATTGAAAAACATGTTTTTCATATACCAGAAATGTTTGAAGCTACTGACTGAATGAAAGGAGCTGGCATCTCACTCTCTTTGAATCTTCTTTATCATGCTAGGATTAACAGGAAAAAGCAAAAAATTTCAGAATTGCACCGTGCAATGTGGAGATATTACTGTTTGTGCATTTACAATATTCATTGATTTTTGCCATTGAAAAACGTCCAGAAATGTTTGAAGCTACTGACTGAATGAAAGGAGCTGGCATCTCACTCTCTTTGAATCTTCTTTATCATGCTAGGATTAGCAGGAAAAAGCTAAAAATTTCAGAATTGCACCGTGCAATGTGGAGATATTACTGTTTGTGCATTTACAATATTCATTGATTTTTGCCATTGAAAAACATGTTTTTCATATACCAGAAATGTTTGAAGCTACTGACTGAATGAAAGGAGCTGGCATCTCACTCTCTTTGAATCTTCTTTATCATGCTAGGATTAGCAGGAAAAAGCAAAAAATTTCAGAATTGCACCGTGCAATGTGGAGATATTACTGTTTGTGCATTTACAATATTCATTGATTTTTGCCATTGAAAAACATGTTTTTCATATACCAGAAATGTTTTGAAGCTACTGACTGAATGAAAGGAGCTGGCATCTCACTCTCTTTGAATCTTCTTTATCATGCTAGGATTAACAGGAAAAAGCAAAAAATTTCAGAATTGCACCGTGCAATGTGGAGATATTACTGTTTGTGCATTTACAATATTCATTGATTTTTGCCATTGAAAACGTCCAGAAATGTTTTGAAGCTACTGACTGAATGAAAGGAGCTGGCATCTCACTCTCTTTGAATCTTCTTTATCATGCTAGGATTAACAGGAAAAAGCAAAAAATTTCAGAATTGCACCGTGCAATGTGGAGATATTACTGTTTGTGCATTTACAATATTCATTGATTTTTGCCATTGAAAAACATGTTTTTCATATACCAGAAATGTTTGAAGCTACTGACTGAATGAAAGGAGCTGGCATCTCACTCTCTTTGAATCTTCTTTATCATGCTAGGATTTACAGAAAAAAGCTAAAAATTTCAGAATTGCACCTTGCAATGTGGAGATATTACTGTTTGTGCATTTACAATATTCATTGATTTTTGCCATTGAAAAACATGTTTTCATATACCAGAAATGTTTGAAGCTACTGACTGAATGAAAGGAGCTGGCATCTCACTCTCTTTGAATCTTCTTTATCATGCTAGGATTAACAGGAAAAAGCTAAAAATTTCAGAATTGCACCGTGCAATGTGGAGATATTACTGTTTGTGCATTTACAATATTCATTGATTTTTGCCATTGAAAAACATGTTTTTCATATACCAGAAATGTTTGAAGCTACTGACTGAATGAAAGGAGCTGGCATCTCACTCTCTTTGAATCTTCTTTATCATGCTAGGATTAGCAGGAAAAAGCAAAAAATTTCAGAATTGCACCGTGCAATGTGGAGATATTACTGTTTGTGCATTTACAATATTTCATTGATTTTTGCCATTGAAAAACATGTTTTTCATATACCAGAAATGTTTGAAGCTACTGACTGAATGAAAGGAGCTGGGCATCTCACTCTCTTTGAATCTTCTTTATCATGCTAGGATTAACAGGAAAAAGCTAAAATTTCAG
>NW_027365709.1:0-96992 GCF_046119375.1 Phyllobates terribilis | reverse complement strand
TCAAAGAGAGTGAGATGCCAGCTCCTTTCATTCAGAGTCAGTAGCTTCAAACATTTCTGGGACGTTTTTCAATGGCAAAAATCAATGAATATTGTAAATGCACAAACAGTAATATCTCCACATTGCACGGTGCAATTCTGAAATTTTAGCTTTTTCCTGCTAATCCTAGCATGATAAAGAAGATTCAAAGAGAGTGAGATGCCAGCTCCTTTCATTCAGTCAGTAGCTTCAAACATTTCTGGTATATGAAAAACATGTTTTTCAATGGCAAAAATCAATGAATATTGTAAATGCACAAACAGTAATATCTCCACATTGCACGGTGCAATTCTGAAATTTTTTGCTTTTTCCTGTTAATCCTAGCATGATAAAGAAGATTCAAAGAGAGTGAGATGCCAGCTCCTTTCATTCAGTCAGTAGCTTCAAACATTTCTGGTATATGAAAAACATGTTTTTCAATGGCAAAAATCAATGAATATTGTAAATGCACAAACAGTAATATCTCCACATTGCACGGTGCAATTCTGAAATTTTTAGCTTTTTCCTGTTAATCCTAGCATGATAAAGAAGATTCAAAGAGAGTGAGATGCCAGCTCCTTTCATTCAGTCAGTAGCTTCAAACATTTCTGGACGTTTTTCAATGGCAAAAATCAATGAATATTGTAAATGCACAAACAGTAATATCTCCACATTGCAAGGTGCAATTCTGAAATTTTTTGCTTTTTCCTGTTAATCCTAGCATGATAAAGAAGATTCAAAGAGAGTGAGATGCCAGCTCCTTTCATTCAGTCAGTAGCTTCAAACATTTCTGGTATATGAAAAACATGTTTTTCAATGGCAAAAATCAATGAATATTGTAAATGCACAAACAGTAATATCTCCACATTGCAAGGTGCAATTCTGAAATTTTTTGCTTTTTCCTGCTAATCCTAGCATGATAAAGAAGATTCAAAGAGAGTGAGATGCCAGCTCCTTTCATTCAGTCAGTAGCTTCAAACATTTCTGGTATATGAAAAACATGTTTTTCAATGGCAAAAATCAATGAATATTGTAAATGCACAAACAGTAATATCTCCACATTGCACGGTGCAATTCTGAAATTTTTTGCTTTTTCCTGCTAATCCTAGCATGATAAAGAAGAATCAAAGAGAGTGAGATGCCAGCTCCTTTCATTCAGTTAGTAGCTTCAAACATTTCTGGTATATGAAAAACATGTTTTTCAATGGCAAAAATCAATGAATATTGTAAATGCACAAACAGTAATATCTCCACATTGCAAGGTGCAATTCTGAAATTTTTAGCTTTTTCCTGTTAATCCTAGCATGATAAAGAAGATTCAAAGAGAGTGAGATGCCAGCTCCTTTCATTCAGTCAGTAGCTTCAAACATTTCTGGTATATGAAAAACATGTTTTTCAATGGCAAAAATCAATGAATATTGTAAATGCACAAACAGTAATATCTCCACATTGCACGGTGCAATTCTGAAATTTTTAGCTTTTTCCTGTTAATCCTAGCATGATAAAGAAGATTCAAAGAGAGTGAGATGCCAGCTCCTTTCATTCAGTCAGTAGCTTCAAACATTTCTGGTATATGAAAAACATGTTTTTCAATGGCAAAAATCAATGAATATTGTAAATGCACAAACAGTAATATCTCCACATTGCACGGTGCAATTCTGAAATTTTTAGCTTTTTCCTGTTAATCCTAGCATGATAAAGAAGATTCAAAGAGAGTGAGATGCCAGCTCCTTTCATTCAGTCAGTAGCTTCAAACATTTCTGGACTGTTTTTCAATGGCAAAAATCAATGAATATTGTAAATGCACAAACAGTAATATCTCCACATTGCACGGTGCAATTCTGAAATTTTTAGCTTTTCCTGCTAATCCTAGCATGATAAAGAAGATTCAAAGAGAGTGAGATGCCAGCTCCTTTCATTCAGTCAGTAGCTTCAAACATTTCTGGTATATGAAAAACATGTTTTTCAATGGCAAAAATCAATGAATATTGTAAATGCACAAACAGTAATATCTCCACATTGCAAGGTGCAATTCTGAAATTTTTTGCTTTTTCCTGCTAATCCTAGCATGATAAAGAAGATTCAAAGAGAGTGAGATGCCAGCTCCTTTCATTCAGTCAGTAGCTTCAAACATTTCTGGTATATGAAAAACATGTTTTTCAATGGCAAAAATCAATGAATATTGTAAATGCACAAACAGTAATATCTCCACATTGCACGGTGCAATTCTGAAATTTTTAGCTTTTTCCTGTTAATCCTAGCATGATAAAGAAGATTCAAAGAGAGTGAGATGCCAGCTCCTTTCATTCAGTCAGTAGCTTCAAACATTTCTGGACGTTTTTCAATGGCAAAAATCAATGAATATTGTAAATGCACAAACAGTAATATCTCCACATTGCACGGTGCAATTCTGAAATTTTTAGCTTTTTCCTGCTAATCCTAGCATGATAAAGAAGATTCAAAGAGAGTGAGATGCCAGCTCCTTTCATTCAGTCAGTAGCTTCAAACATTTCTGGTATATGAAAAACATGTTTTTCAATGGCAAAAATCAATGAATATTGTAAATGCACAAACAGTAATATCTCCACATTGCACGGTGCAATTCTGAAATTTTTTGCTTTTTCCTGTTAATCCTAGCATGATAAAGAAGATTCAAAGAGAGTGAGATGCCAGCTCCTTTCATTCAGTCAGTAGCTTCAAACATTTCTGGTATATGAAAAACATGTTTTTCAATGGCAAAAATCAATGAATATTGTAAATGCACAAACAGTAATATCTCCACATTGCACGGTGCAATTCTGAAATTTTTAGCTTTTTCCTGTTAATCCTAGCATGATAAAGAAGATTCAAAGAGAGTGAGATGCCAGCTCCTTTCATTCAGTCAGTAGCTTCAAACATTTCTGGACGTTTTTCAATGGCAAAAATCAATGAATATTGTAAATGCACAAACAGTAATATCTCCACATTGCAAGGTGCAATTCTGAAATTTTTTGCTTTTTCCTGTTAATCCTAGCATGATAAAGAAGATTCAAAGAGAGTGAGATGCCAGCTCCTTTCATTCAGTCAGTAGCTTCAAACATTTCTGGTATATGAAAAACATGTTTTTCAATGGCAAAAATCAATGAATATTGTAAATGCACAAACAGTAATATCTCCACATTGCAAGGTGCAATTCTGAAATTTTTTGCTTTTTCCTGCTAATCCTAGCATGATAAAGAAGATTCAAAGAGAGTGAGATGCCAGCTCCTTTCATTCAGTCAGTAGCTTCAAACATTTCTGGTATATGAAAAACATGTTTTTCAATGGCAAAAATCAATGAATATTGTAAATGCACAAACAGTAATATCTCCACATTGCACGGTGCAATTCTGAAATTTTTTGCTTTTTCCTGCTAATCCTAGCATGATAAAGAAGATTCAAAGAGAGTGAGATGCCAGCTCCTTTCATTCAGTTAGTAGCTTCAAACATTTCTGGTATATGAAAAACATGTTTTTCAATGGCAAAAATCAATGAATATTGTAAATGCACAAACAGTAATATCTCCACATTGCAAGGTGCAATTCTGAAATTTTTAGCTTTTTCCTGTTAATCCTAGCATGATAAAGAAGATTCAAAGAGAGTGAGATGCCAGCTCCTTTCATTCAGTCAGTAGCTTCAAACATTTCTGGTATATGAAAAACATGTTTTTCAATGGCAAAAATCAATGAATATTGTAAATGCACAAACAGTAATATCTCCACATTGCACGGTGCAATTCTGAAATTTTTAGCTTTTTCCTGTTAATCCTAGCATGATAAAGAAGATTCAAAGAGAGTGAGATGCCAGCTCCTTTCATTCAGTCAGTAGCTTCAAACATTTCTGGTATATGAAAAACATGTTTTTCAATGGCAAAAATCAATGAATATTGTAAATGCACAAACAGTAATATCTCCACATTGCACGGTGCAATTCTGAAATTTTTAGCTTTTTCCTGTTAATCCTAGCATGATAAAGAAGATTCAAAGAGAGTGAGATGCCAGCTCCTTTCATTCAGTCAGTAGCTTCAAACATTTCTGGACGTTTTTCAATGGCAAAAATCAATGAATATTGTAAATGCACAAACAGTAATATCTCCACATTGCACGGTGCAATTCTGAAATTTTTAGCTTTTTCCTGCTAATCCTAGCATGATAAAGAAGATTCAAAGAGAGTGAGATGCCAGCTCCTTTCATTCAGTCAGTAGCTTCAAACATTTCTGGTATATGAAAAACATGTTTTTCAATGGCAAAAATCAATGAATATTGTAAATGCACAAACAGTAATATCTCCACATTGCACGGTGCAATTCTGAAATTTTTTGCTTTTTCCTGTTAATCCTAGCATGATAAAGAAGATTCAAAGAGAGTGAGATGCCACTCCTTTCATTCAGTCAGTAGCTTCAAACATTTCTGGTATATGAAAAACATGTTTTTCAATGGCAAAAATCAATGAATATTGTAAATGCACAAACAGTAATATCTCCACATTGCACGGTGCAATTCTGAAATTTTTAGCTTTTTCCTGTTAATCCTAGCATGATAAAGAAGATTCAAAGAGAGTGAGATGCCAGCTCCTTTCATTCAGTCAGTAGCTTCAAACATTTCTGGACGTTTTTCAATGGCAAAAATCAATGAATATTGTAAATGCACAAACAGTAATATCTCCACATTGCAAGGTGCAATTCTGAAATTTTTTGCTTTTTCCTGTTAATCCTAGCATGATAAAGAAGATTCAAAGAGAGTGAGATGCCAGCTCCTTTCATTCAGTCAGTAGCTTCAAACATTTCTGGTATATGAAAAACATGTTTTTCAATGGCAAAAATCAATGAATATTGTAAATGCACAAACAGTAATATCTCCACATTGCAAGGTGCAATTCTGAAATTTTTGCTTTTTCCTGCTAATCCTAGCATGATAAAGAAGATTCAAAGAGAGTGAGATGCCAGCTCCTTTCATTCAGTCAGTAGCTTCAAACATTTCTGGACGTTTTTCAATGGCAAAAATCAATGAATATTGTAAATGCACAAACAGTAATATCTCCACATTGCAAGGTGCAATTCTGAAATTTTTAGCTTTTTCCTGTTAATCCTAGCATGATAAAGAAGATTCAAAGAGAGTGAGATGCCAGCTCCTTTCATTCAGTCAGTAGCTTCAAACATTTCTGGTATATGAAAAACATGTTTTTCAATGGCAAAAATCAATGAATATTGTAAATGCACAAACAGTAATATCTCCACATTGCAAGGTGCAATTCTGAAATTTTTTGCTTTTTCCTGCTAATCCTAGCATGATAAAGAAGATTCAAAGAGAGTGAGATGCCAGCTCCTTTCATTCAGTCAGTAGCTTCAAACATTTCTGGTATATGAAAAACATGTTTTTCAATGGCAAAAATCAATGAATATTGTAAATGCACAAACAGTAATATCTCCACATTGCAAGGTGCAATTCTGAAATTTTTTGCTTTTTCCTGTTAATCCTAGCATGATAAAGAAGATTCAAAGAGAGTGAGATGCCAGCTCCTTTCATTCAGTCAGTAGCTTCAAACATTTCTGGTATATGAAAAACATGTTTTTCAATGGCAAAAATCAATGAATATTGTAAATGCACAAACAGTAATATCTCCACATTGCAAGGTGCAATTCTGAAATTTTTAGCTTTTTCCTGTTAATCCTAGCATGATAAAGAAGATTCAAAGAGAGTGAGATGCCAGCTCCTTTCATTCAGTCAGTAGCTTCAAACATTTCTGGTATATGAAAAACATGTTTTTCAATGGCAAAAATCAATGAATATTGTAAATGCACAAACAGTAATATCTCCACATTGCAAGGTGCAATTCTGAAATTTTTAGCTTTTTCCTGTTAATCCTAGCATGATAAAGAAGATTCAAAGAGAGTGAGATGCCAGCTCCTTTCATTCAGTCAGTAGCTTCAAACATTTCTGGTATATGAAAAACATGTTTTTCAATGGCAAAAATCAATGAATATTGTAAATGCACAAACAGTAATATCTCCACATTGCAAGGTGCAATTCTGAAATTTTTTGCTTTTTCCTGCTAATCCTAGCATGATAAAGAAGATTCAAAGAGAGTGAGATGCCAGCTCCTTTCATTCAGTCAGTAGCTTCAAACATTTCTGGTATATGAAAAACATGTTTTTCAATGGCAAAAATCAATGAATATTGTAAATGCACAAACAGTAATATCTCCACATTGCATGGTGCAATTCTGAAATTTTTAGCTTTTTCCTGTTAATCCTAGCATGATAAAGAAGATTCAAAGAGAGTGAGATGCCAGCTCCTTTCATTCAGTCAGTAGCTTCAAACATTTCTGGACGTTTTTCAATGGCAAAAATCAATGAATATTGTAAATGCACAAACAGTAATATCTCCACATTGCACGGTGCAATTCTGAAATTTTTAGCTTTTTCCTGCTAATCCTAGCATGATAAAGAAGATTCAAAGAGAGTGAGATGCCAGCTCCTTTCATTCAGTCAGTAGCTTCAAACATTTCTGGTATATGAAAAACATGTTTTTCAATGGCAAAAATCAATGAATATTGTAAATGCACAAACAGTAATATCTCCACATTGCACGGTGCAATTCTGAAATTTTTTGCTTTTTCCTGTTAATCCTAGCATGATAAAGAAGATTCAAAGAGAGTGAGATGCCAGCTCCTTTCATTCAGTCAGTAGCTTCAAACATTTCTGGTATATGAAAAACATGTTTTTCAATGGCAAAAATCAATGAATATTGTAAATGCACAAACAGTAATATCTCCACATTGCACGGTGCAATTCTGAAATTTTTAGCTTTTTCCTGTTAATCCTAGCATGATAAAGAAGATTCAAAGAGAGTGAGATGCCAGCTCCTTTCATTCAGTCAGTAGCTTCAAACATTTCTGGACGTTTTTCAATGGCAAAAATCAATGAATATTGTAAATGCACAAACAGTAATATCTCCACATTGCAAGGTGCAATTCTGAAATTTTTTGCTTTTTCCTGTTAATCCTAGCATGATAAAGAAGATTCAAAGAGAGTGAGATGCCAGCTCCTTTCATTCAGTCAGTAGCTTCAAACATTTCTGGTATATGAAAAACATGTTTTTCAATGGCAAAAATCAATGAATATTGTAAATGCACAAACAGTAATATCTCCACATTGCAAGGTGCAATTCTGAAATTTTTTGCTTTTTCCTGCTAATCCTAGCATGATAAAGAAGATTCAAAGAGAGTGAGATGCCAGCTCCTTTCATTCAGTCAGTAGCTTCAAACATTTCTGGTATATGAAAAACATGTTTTTCAATGGCAAAAATCAATGAATATTGTAAATGCACAAACAGTAATATCTCCACATTGCACGGTGCAATTCTGAAATTTTTTGCTTTTTCCTGTTAATCCTAGCATGATAAAGAAGATTCAAAGAGAGTGAGATGCCAGCTCCTTTCATTCAGTCAGTAGCTTCAAACATTTCTGGTATATGAAAAACATGTTTTTCAATGGCAAAAATCAATGAATATTGTAAATGCACAAACAGTAATATCTCCACATTGCACGGTGCAATTCTGAAATTTTTTGCTTTTTCCTGTTAATCCTAGCATGATAAAGAAGATTCAAAGAGAGTGAGATGCCAGCTCCTTTCATTCAGTCAGTAGCTTCAAACATTTCTGGTATATGAAAAACATGTTTTTCAATGGCAAAAATCAATGAATATTGTAAATGCACAAACAGTAATATCTCCACATTGCAAGGTGCAATTCTGAAATTTTTAGCTTTTTCCTGTTAATCCTAGCATGATAAAGAAGATTCAAAGAGAGTGAGATGCCAGCTCCTTTCATTCAGTCAGTAGCTTCAAACATTTCTGGTATATGAAAAACATGTTTTTCAATGGCAAAAATCAATGAATATTGTAAATGCACAAACAGTAATATCTCCACATTGCACGGTGCAATTCTGAAATTTTTAGCTTTTTCCTGTTAATCCTAGCATGATAAAGAAGATTCAAAGAGAGTGAGATGCCAGCTCCTTTCATTCAGTCAGTAGCTTCAAACATTTCTGGACGTTTTTCAATGGCAAAAATCAATGAATATTGTAAATGCACAAACAGTAATATCTCCACATTGCAAGGTGCAATTCTGAAATTTTTAGCTTTTTCCTGTTAATCCTAGCATGATAAAGAAGATTCAAAGAGAGTGAGATGCCAGCTCCTTTCATTCAGTCAGTAGCTTCAAACATTTCTGGTATATGAAAAACATGTTTTTCAATGGCAAAAATCAATGAATATTGTAAATGCACAAACAGTAATATCTCCACATTGCAAGGTGCAATTCTGAAATTTTTAGCTTTTTCCTGTTAATCCTAGCATGATAAAGAAGATTCAAAGAGAGTGAGATGTCAGCTCCTTTCATTCAGTCAGTAGCTTCAAACATTTCTGGTATATGAAAAACATGTTTTTCAATGGCAAAAATCAATGAATATTGTAAATGCACAAACAGTAATATCTCCACATTGCACGGTGCAATTCTGAAATTTTTAGCTTTTTCCTGTTAATCCTAGCATGATAAAGAAGATTCAAAGAGAGTGAGATGCCAGCTCCTTTCATTCAGTCAGTAGCTTCAAACATTTCTGGTATATGAAAAACATGTTTTTCAATGGCAAAAATCAATGAATATTGTAAATGCACAAACAGTAATATCTCCACATTGCAAGGTGCAATTCTGAAATTTTTTGCTTTTTCCTGTTAATCCTAGCATGATAAAGAAGATTCAAAGAGAGTGAGATGCCAGCTCCTTTCATTCAGTCAGTAGCTTCAAACATTTCTGGTATATGAAAAACATGTTTTTCAATGGCAAAAATCAATGAATATTGTAAATGCACAAACAGTAATATCTCCACATTGCACGGTGCAATTCTGAAATTTTTAGCTTTTTCCTGTTAATCCTAGCATGATAAAGAAGATTCAAAGAGAGTGAGATGCCAGCTCCTTTCATTCAGTCAGTAGCTTCAAACATTTCTGGACGTTTTTCAATGGCAAAAATCAATGAATATTGTAAATGCACAAACAGTAATATCTCCACATTGCACGGTGCAATTCTGAAATTTTTTGCTTTTTCCTGCTAATCCTAGCATGATAAAGAAGATTCAAAGAGAGTGAGATGCCAGCTCCTTTCATTCAGTCAGTAGCTTCAAACATTTCTGGTATATGAAAAACATGTTTTTCAATGGCAAAAATCAATGAATATTGTAAATGCACAAACAGTAATATCTCCACATTGCACGGTGCAATTCTGAAATTTTTAGCTTTTTCCTGCTAATCCTAGCATGATAAAGAAGATTCAAAGAGAGTGAGATGCCAGCTCCTTTCATTCAGTCAGTAGCTTCAAACATTTCTGGTATATGAAAAACATGTTTTTCAATGGCAAAAATCAATGAATATTGTAAATGCACAAACAGTAATATCTCCACATTGCACGGTGCAATTCTGAAATTTTTTGCTTTTTCCTGCTAATCCTAGCATGATAAAGAAGATTCAAAGAGAGTGAGATGCCAGCTCCTTTCATTCAGTCAGTAGCTTCAAACATTTCTGGACGTTTTTCAATGGCAAAAATCAATGAATATTGTAAATGCACAAACAGTAATATCTCCACATTGCACGGTGCAATTCTGAAATTTTTAGCTTTTTCCTGTTAATCCTAGCATGATAAAGAAGATTCAAAGAGAGTGAGATGCCAGCTCCTTTCATTCAGTCAGTAGCTTCAAACATTTCTGGTATATGAAAAACATGTTTTTCAATGGCAAAAATCAATGAATATTGTAAATGCACAAACAGTAATATCTCCACATTGCACGGTGCAATTCTGAAATTTTTAGCTTTTTCCTGCTAATCCTAGCATGATAAAGAAGATTCAAAGAGAGTGAGATGCCAGCTCCTTTCATTCAGTCAGTAGCTTCAAACATTTCTGGTATATGAAAAACATGTTTTTCAATGGCAAAAATCAATGAATATTGTAAATGCACAAACAGTAATATCTCCACATTGCACGGTGCAATTCTGAAATTTTTAGCTTTTTCCTGCTAATCCTAGCATGATAAAGAAGATTCAAAGAGAGTGAGATGCCAGCTCCTTTCATTCAGTCAGTAGCTTCAAACATTTCTGGTATATGAAAAACATGTTTTTCAATGGCAAAAATCAATGAATATTGTAAATGCACAAACAGTAATATCTCCACATTGCACGGTGCAATTCTGAAATTTTTAGCTTTTTCCTGTTAATCCTAGCATGATAAAGAAGATTCAAAGAGAGTGAGATGCCAGCTCCTTTCATTCAGTCAGTAGCTTCAAACATTTCTGGACGTTTTTCAATGGCAAAAATCAATGAATATTGTAAATGCACAAACAGTAATATCTCCACATTGCACGGTGCAATTCTGAAATTTTTTGCTTTTTCCTGTTAATCCTAGCATGATAAAGAAGATTCAAAGAGAGTGAGATGCCAGCTCCTTTCATTCAGTCAGTAGCTTCAAACATTTCTGGTATATGAAAAACATGTTTTTCAATGGCAAAAATCAATGAATATTGTAAATGCACAAACAGTAATATCTCCACATTGCACGGTGCAATTCTGAAATTTTTAGCTTTTTCCTGTTAATCCTAGCATGATAAAGAAGATTCAAAGAGAGTGAGATGCCAGCTCCTTTCATTCAGTCAGTAGCTTCAAACATTTCTGGTATATGAAAAACATGTTTTTTAATGGCAAAAATCAATGAATATTGTAAATGCACAAACAGTAATATCTCCACATTGCAAGGTGCAATTCTGAAATTTTTTGCTTTTTCCTGTTAATCCTAGCATGATAAAGAAGATTCAAAGAGAGTGAGATGCCAGCTCCTTTCATTCAGTCAGTAGCTTCAAACATTTCTGGTATATGAAAAACATGTTTTTCAATGGCAAAAATCAATGAATATTGTAAATGCACAAACAGTAATATCTCCACATTGCACAGTGCAATTCTGAAATTTTTTGCTTTTTCCTGCTAATCCTAGCATGATAAAGAAGATTCAAAGAGAGTGAGATGCCAGCTCCTTTCATTCAGTCAGTAGCTTCAAACATTTCTGGTATATGAAAAACACGTTTTTCAATGGCAAAAATCAATGAATATTGTAAATGCACAAACAGTAATATCTCCACATTGCACGGTGCAATTCTGAAATTTTTAGCTTTTTCCTGCTAATCCTAGCATGATAAAGAAGATTCAAAGAGAGTGAGATGCCAGCTCCTTTCATTCAGTCAGTAGCTTCAAACATTTCTGGTATATGAAAAACATGTTTTTCAATGGCAAAAATCAATGAATATTGTAAATGCACAAACAGTAATATCTCCACATTGCACGGTGCAATTCTGAAATTTTTAGCTTTTTCCTGTTAATCCTAGCATGATAAAGAAGATTCAAAGAGAGTGAGATGCCAGCTCCTTTCATTCAGTCAGTAGCTTCAAACATTTCTGGACGTTTTTCAATGGCAAAAATCAATGAATATTGTAAATGCACAAACAGTAATATCTCCACATTGCACGGTGCAATTCTGAAATTTTTAGCTTTTTCCTGCTAATCCTAGCATGATAAAGAAGATTCAAAGAGAGTGAGATGCCAGCTCCTTTCATTCAGTCAGTAGCTTCAAACATTTCTGGTATATCAAAAACATGTTTTTCAATGGCAAAAATCAATGAATATTGTAAATGCACAAACAGTAATATCTCCACATTGCAAGGTGCAATTCTGAAATTTTTAGCTTTTTCCTGCTAATCCTAGCATGATAAAGAAGATTCAAAGAGAGTGAGATGCCAGCTCCTTTCATTCAGTCAGTAGCTTCAAACATTTCTGGTATATGAAAAACATGTTTTTCAATGGCAAAAATCAATGAATATTGTAAATGCACAAACAGTAATATCTCCACATTGCACGGTGCAATTCTGAAATTTTTAGCTTTTTCCTGCTAATCCTAGCATGATAAAGAAGATTCAAAGAGAGTGAGATGCCAGCTCCTTTCATTCAGTCAGTAGCTTCAAACATTTCTGGTATATGAAAAACATGTTTTTCAATGGCAAAAATCAATGAATATTGTAAATGCACAAACAGTAATATCTCCACATTGCACAGTGCAATTCTGAAATTTTTTGCTTTTTCCTGCTAATCCTAGCATGATAAAGAAGATTCAAAGAGAGTGAGATGCCAGCTCCTTTCATTCAGTCAGTAGCTTCAAACATTTCTGGACGTTTTTCAATGGCAAAAATCAATGAATATTGTAAATGCACAAACAGTAATATCTCCACATTGCACGGTGCAATTCTGAAATTTTTAGCTTTTTCCTGTTAATCCTAGCATGATAAAGAAGATTCAAAGAGAGTGAGATGCCAGCTCCTTTCATTCAGTCAGTAGCTTCAAACATTTCTGGTATATGAAAAACATGTTTTTCAATGGCAAAAATCAATGAATATTGTAAATGCACAAACAGTAATATCTCCACATTGCACGGTGCAATTCTGAAATTTTTAGCTTTTTCCTGCTAATCCTAGCATGATAAAGAAGATTCAAAGAGAGTGAGATGCCAGCTCCTTTCATTCAGTCAGTAGCTTCAAACATTTCTGGTATATGAAAAACATGTTTTTCAATGGCAAAAATCAATGAATATTGTAAATGCACAAACAGTAATATCTCCACATTGCACGGTGCAATTCTGAAATTTTTAGCTTTTTCCTGCTAATCCTAGCATGATAAAGAAGATTCAAAGAGAGTGAGATGCCAGCTCCTTTCATTCAGTCAGTAGCTTCAAACATTTCTGGTATATGAAAAACATGTTTTTCAATGGCAAAAATCAATGAATATTGTAAATGCACAAACAGTAATATCTCCACATTGCACGGTGCAATTCTGAAATTTTTAGCTTTTTCCTGTTAATCCTAGCATGATAAAGAAGATTCAAAGAGAGTGAGATGCCAGCTCCTTTCATTCAGTCAGTAGCTTCAAACATTTCTGGACGTTTTTCAATGGCAAAAATCAATGAATATTGTAAATGCACAAACAGTAATATCTCCACATTGCAAGGTGCAATTCTGAAATTTTTAGCTTTTTCCTGCTAATCCTAGCATGATAAAGAAGATTCAAAGAGAGTGAGATGCCAGCTCCTTTCATTCAGTCAGTAGCTTCAAACATTTCTGGACGTTTTTCAATGGCAAAAATCAATGAATATTGTAAATGCACAAACAGTAATATCTCCACATTGCAAGGTGCAATTCTGAAATTTTTTGCTTTTTCCTGCTAATCCTAGCATGATAAAGAAGATTCAAAGAGAGTGAGATGCCAGCTCCTTTCATTCAGTCAGTAGCTTCAAACATTTCTGGTATATGAAAAACATGTTTTTCAATGGCAAAAATCAATGAATATTGTAAATGCACAAACAGTAATATCTCCACATTGCAAGGTGCAATTCTGAAATTTTTTGCTTTTTCCTGCTAATCCTAGCATGATAAAGAAGATTCAAAGAGAGTGAGATGCCAGCTCCTTTCATTCAGTCAGTAGCTTCAAACATTTCTGGTATATGAAAAACATGTTTTTCAATGGCAAAAATCAATGAATATTGTAAATGCACAAACAGTAATATCTCCACATTGCACGGTGCAATTCTGAAATTTTTAGCTTTTTCCTGTTAATCCTAGCATGATAAAGAAGATTCAAAGAGAGTGAGATGCCAGCTCCTTTCATTCAGTCAGTAGCTTCAAACATTTCTGGACGTTTTTCAATGGCAAAAATCAATGAATATTGTAAATGCACAAACAGTAATATCTCCACATTGCACGGTGCAATTCTGAAATTTTTAGCTTTTTCCTGCTAATCCTAGCATGATAAAGAAGATTCAAAGAGAGTGAGATGCCAGCTCCTTTCATTCAGTCAGTAGCTTCAAACATTTCTGGTATATGAAAAACATGTTTTTCAATGGCAAAAATCAATGAATATTGTAAATGCACAAACAGTAATATCTCCACATTGCACGGTGCAATTCTGAAATTTTTTGCTTTTTCCTGCTAATCCTAGCATGATAAAGAAGATTCAAAGAGAGTGAGATGCCAGCTCCTTTCATTCAGTCAGTAGCTTCAAACATTTCTGGACGTTTTTCAATGGCAAAAATCAATGAATATTGTAAATGCACAAACAGTAATATCTCCACATTGCACGGTGCAATTCTGAAATTTTTAGCTTTTTCCTGTTAATCCTAGCATGATAAAGAAGATTCAAAGAGAGTGAGATGCCAGCTCCTTTCATTCAGTCAGTAGCTTCAAACATTTCTGGTATATGAAAAACATGTTTTTCAATGGCAAAAATCAATGAATATTGTAAATGCACAAACAGTAATATCTCCACATTGCAAGGTGCAATTCTGAAATTTTTTGCTTTTTCCTGCTAATCCTAGCATGATAAAGAAGATTCAAAGAGAGTGAGATGCCAGCTCCTTTCATTCAGTCAGTAGCTTCAAACATTTCTGGTATATGAAAAACATGTTTTTCAATGGCAAAAATCAATGAATATTGTAAATGCACAAACAGTAATATCTCCACATTGCAAGGTGCAATTCTGAAATTTTTTGCTTTTTCCTGTTAATCCTAGCATGATAAAGAAGATTCAAAGAGAGTGAGATGCCAGCTCCTTTCATTCAGTCAGTAGCTTCAAACATTTCTGGTATATGAAAAACATGTTTTTCAATGGCAAAAATCAATGAATATTGTAAATGCACAAACAGTAATATCTCCACATTGCACGGTGCAATTCTGAAATTTTTAGCTTTTTCCTGTTAATCCTAGCATGATAAAGAAGATTCAAAGAGAGTGAGATGCCAGCTCCTTTCATTCAGTCAGTAGCTTCAAACATTTCTGGACGTTTTTCAATGGCAAAAATCAATGAATATTGTAAATGCACAAACAGTAATATCTCCACATTGCAAGGTGCAATTCTGAAATTTTTTGCTTTTTCCTGCTAATCCTAGCATGATAAAGAAGATTCAAAGAGAGTGAGATGCCAGCTCCTTTCATTCAGTCAGTAGCTTCAAACATTTCTGGTATATGAAAAACATGTTTTTCAATGGCAAAAATCAATGAATATTGTAAATGCACAAACAGTAATATCTCCACATTGCAAGGTGCAATTCTGAAATTTTTAGCTTTTTCCTGTTAATCCTAGCATGATAAAGAAGATTCACAGAGAGTGAGATGCCAGCTCCTTTCATTCAGTCAGTAGCTTCAAACATTTCTGGACGTTTTTCAATGGCAAAAATCAATGAATATTGTAAATGCACAAACAGTAATATCTCCACATTGCACGGTGCAATTCTGAAATTTTTAGCTTTTTCCTGTTAATCCTAGCATGATAAAGAAGATTCAAAGAGAGTGAGATGCCAGCTCCTTTCATTCAGTCAGTAGCTTCAAACATTTCTGGTATATGAAAAACATGTTTTTCAATGGCAAAAATCAATGAATATTGTAAATGCACAAACAGTAATATCTCCACATTGCACGGTGCAATTCTGAAATTTTTTGCTTTTTCCTGCTAATCCTAGCATGATAAAGAAGATTCAAAGAGAGTGAGATGCCAGCTCCTTTCATTCAGTCAGTAGCTTCAAACATTTCTGGACGTTTTTCAATGGCAAAAATCAATGAATATTGTAAATGCACAAACAGTAATATCTCCACATTGCACGGTGCAATTCTGAAATTTTTAGCTTTTTCCTGTTAATCCTAGCATGATAAAGAAGATTCAAAGAGAGTGAGATGCCAGCTCCTTTCATTCAGTCAGTAGCTTCAAACATTTCTGGTATATGAAAAACATGTTTTTCAATGGCAAAAATCAATGAATATTGTAAATGCACAAACAGTAATATCTCCACATTGCACGGTGCAATTCTGAAATTTTTTGCTTTTTCCTGCTAATCCTAGCATGATAAAGAAGATTCAAAGAGAGTGAGATGCCAGCTCCTTTCATTCAGTCAGTAGCTTCAAACATTTCTGGTATATGAAAAACATGTTTTTCAATGGCAAAAATCAATGAATATTGTAAATGCACAAACAGTAATATCTCCACATTGCAAGGTGCAATTCTGAAATTTTTAGCTTTTTCCTGTTAATCCTAGCATGATAAAGAAGATTCAAAGAGAGTGAGATGCCAGCTCCTTTCATTCAGTCAGTAGCTTCAAACATTTCTGGTATATGAAAAACATGTTTTTCAATGGCAAAAATCAATGAATATTGTAAATGCACAAACAGTAATATCTCCACATTGCACGGTGCAATTCTGAAATTTTTAGCTTTTTCCTGTTAATCCTAGCATGATAAAGAAGATTCAAAGAGAGTGAGATGCCAGCTCCTTTCATTCAGTCAGTAGCTTCAAACATTTCTGGACGTTTTTCAATGGCAAAAATCAATGAATATTGTAAATGCACAAACAGTAATATCTCCACATTGCACGGTGCAATTCTGAAATTTTTAGCTTTTTCCTGTTAATCCTAGCATGATAAAGAAGATTCAAAGAGAGTGAGATGCCAGCTCCTTTCATTCAGTCAGTAGCTTCAAACATTTCTGGTATATGAAAAACATGTTTTTCAATGGCAAAAATCAATGAATATTGTAAATGCACAAACAGTAATATCTCCACATTGCAAGGTGCAATTCTGAAATTTTTTGCTTTTTCCTGCTAATCCTAGCATGATAAAGAAGATTCAAAGAGAGTGAGATGCCAGCTCCTTTCATTCAGTCAGTAGCTTCAAACATTTCTGGTATATGAAAAACATGTTTTTCAATGGCAAAAATCAATGAATATTGTAAATGCACAAACAGTAATATCTCCACATTGCAAGGTGCAATTCTGAAATTTTTAGCTTTTTCCTGTTAATCCTAGCATGATAAAGAAGATTCAAAGAGAGTGAGATGCCAGCTCCTTTCATTCAGTCAGTAGCTTCAAACATTTCTGGACGTTTTTCAATGGCAAAAATCAATGAATATTGTAAATGCACAAACAGTAATATCTCCACATTGCAAGGTGCAATTCTGAAATTTTTTGCTTTTTCCTGCTAATCCTAGCATGATAAAGAAGATTCAAAGAGAGTGAGATGCCAGCTCCTTTCATTCAGTCAGTAGCTTCAAACATTTCTGGTATATGAAAAACATGTTTTTCAATGGCAAAAATCAATGAATATTGTAAATGCACAAACAGTAATATCTCCACATTGCAAGGTGCAATTCTGAAATTTTTAGCTTTTTCCTGCTAATCCTAGCATGATAAAGAAGATTCAAAGAGAGTGAGATGCCAGCTCCTTTCATTCAGTCAGTAGCTTCAAACATTTCTGGACGTTTTTCAATGGCAAAAATCAATGAATATTGTAAATGCACAAACAGTAATATCTCCACATTGCACGGTGCAATTCTGAAATTTTTAGCTTTTTCCTGTTAATCCTAGCATGATAAAGAAGATTCAAAGAGAGTGAGATGCCAGCTCCTTTCATTCAGTCAGTAGCTTCAAACATTTCTGGTATATGAAAAACATGTTTTTCAATGGCAAAAATCAATGAATATTGTAAATGCACAAACAGTAATATCTCCACATTGCAAGGTGCAATTCTGAAATTTTTTGCTTTTTCCTGTTAATCCTAGCATGATAAAGAAGATTCAAAGAGAGTGAGATGCCAGCTCCTTTCATTCAGTCAGTAGCTTCAAACATTTCTGGTATATGAAAAACATGTTTTTCAATGGCAAAAATCAATGAATATTGTAAATGCACAAACAGTAATATCTCCACATTGCAAGGTGCAATTCTGAAATTTTTAGCTTTTTCCTGTTAATCCTAGCATGATAAAGAAGATTCAAAGAGAGTGAGATGCCAGCTCCTTTCATTCAGTCAGTAGCTTCAAACATTTCTGGTATATGAAAAACATGTTTTTCAATGGCAAAAATCAATGAATATTGTAAATGCACAAACAGTAATATCTCCACATTGCAAGGTGCAATTCTGAAATTTTTTGCTTTTTCCTGCTAATCCTAGCATGATAAAGAAGATTCAAAGAGAGTGATATGCCAGCTCCTTTCATTCAGTCAGTAGCTTCAAACATTTCTGGTATATGAAAAACATGTTTTTCAATGGCAAAAATCAATGAATATTGTAAATGCACAAACAGTAATATCTCCACATTGCACGGTGCAATTCTGAAATTTTTTGCTTTTTCCTGCTAATCCTAGCATGATAAAGAAGATTCAAAGAGAGTGAGATGCCAGCTCCTTTCATTCAGTCAGTAGCTTCAAACATTTCTGGACGTTTTTCAATGGCAAAAATCAATGAATATTGTAAATGCACAAACAGTAATATCTCCACATTGCACGGTGCAATTCTGAAATTTTTAGCTTTTTCCTGTTAATCCTAGCATGATAAAGAAGATTCAAAGAGAGTGAGATGCCAGCTCCTTTCATTCAGTCAGTAGCTTCAAACATTTCTGGTATATGAAAAACATGTTTTTCAATGGCAAAAATCAATGAATATTGTAAATGCACAAACAGTAATATCTCCACATTGCACGGTGCAATTCTGAAATTTTTAGCTTTTTCCTGTTAATCCTAGCATGATAAAGAAGATTCAAAGAGAGTGAGATGCCAGCTCCTTTCATTCAGTCAGTAGCTTCAAACATTTCTGGTATATGAAAAACATGTTTTTCAATGGCAAAAATCAATGAATATTGTAAATGCACAAACAGTAATATCTCCACATTGCAAGGTGCAATTCTGAAATTTTTTGCTTTTTCCTGCTAATCCTAGCATGATAAAGAAGATTCAAAGAGAGTGAGATGCCAGCTCCTTTCATTCAGTCAGTAGCTTCAAACATTTCTGGACGTTTTTCAATGGCAAAAATCAATGAATATTGTAAATGCACAAACAGTAATATCTCCACATTGCACGGTGCAATTCTGAAATTTTTAGCTTTTTCCTGTTAATCCTAGCATGATAAAGAAGATTCAAAGAGAGTGAGATGCCAGCTCCTTTCATTCAGTCAGTAGCTTCAAACATTTCTGGTATATGAAAAACATGTTTTTCAATGGCAAAAATCAATGAATATTGTAAATGCACAAACAGTAATATCTCCACATTGCACGGTGCAATTCTGAAATTTTTTGCTTTTTCCTGTTAATCCTAGCATGATAAAGAAGATTCAAAGAGAGTGAGATGCCAGCTCCTTTCATTCAGTCAGTAGCTTCAAACATTTCTGGTATATGAAAAACATGTTTTTCAATGGCAAAAATCAATGAATATTGTAAATGCACAAACAGTAATATCTCCACATTGCACGGTGCAATTCTGAAATTTTTTGCTTTTTCCTGCTAATCCTAGCATGATAAAGAAGATTCAAAGAGAGTGAGATGCCAGCTCCTTTCATTCAGTCAGTAGCTTCAAACATTTCTGGTATATGAAAAACATGTTTTTCAATGGCAAAAATCAATGAATATTGTAAATGCACAAACAGTAATATCTCCACATTGCACGGTGCAATTCTGAAATTTTTAGCTTTTTCCTGTTAATCCTAGCATGATAAAGAAGATTCAAAGAGAGTGAGATGCCAGCTCCTTTCATTCAGTCAGTAGCTTCAAACATTTCTGGTATATGAAAAACATGTTTTTCAATGGCAAAAATCAATGAATATTGTAAATGCACAAACAGTAATATCTCCACATTGCAAGGTGCAATTCTGAAATTTTTAGCTTTTTCCTGCTAATCCTAGCATGATAAAGAAGATTCAAAGAGAGTGAGATGCCAGCTCCTTTCATTCAGTCAGTAGCTTCAAACATTTCTGGTATATGAAAAACATGTTTTTCAATGGCAAAAATCAATGAATATTGTAAATGCACAAACAGTAATATCTCCACATTGCAAGGTGCAATTCTGAAATTTTTAGCTTTTTCCTGTTAATCCTAGCATGATAAAGAAGATTCAAAGAGAGTGAGATGCCAGCTCCTTTCATTCAGTCAGTAGCTTCAAACATTTCTGGACGTTTTTCAATGGCAAAAATCAATGAATATTGTAAATGCACAAACAGTAATATCTCCACATTGCACGGTGCAATTCTGAAATTTTTAGCTTTTTCCTGTTAATCCTAGCATGATAAAGAAGATTCAAAGAGAGTGAGATGCCAGCTCCTTTCATTCAGTCAGTAGCTTCAAACATTTCTGGTATATGAAAAACATGTTTTTCAATGGCAAAAATCAATGAATATTGTAAATGCACAAACAGTAATATCTCCACATTGCACGGTGCAATTCTGAAATTTTTTGCTTTTTCCTGCTAATCCTAGCATGATAAAGAAGATTCAAAGAGAGTGAGATGCCAGCTCCTTTCATTCAGTCAGTAGCTTCAAACATTTCTGGTATATGAAAAACGTTTTTCAATGGCAAAAATCAATGAATATTGTAAATGCACAAACAGTAATATCTCCACATTGCAAGGTGCAATTCTGAAATTTTTTGCTTTTTCCTGCTAATCCTAGCATGATAAAGAAGATTCAAAGAGAGTGAGATGCCAGCTCCTTTCATTCAGTCAGTAGCTTCAAACATTTCTGGTATATGAAAAACATGTTTTTCAATGGCAAAAATCAATGAATATTGTAAATGCACAAACAGTAATATCTCCACATTGCACGGTGCAATTCTGAAATTTTTAGCTTTTTCCTGTTAATCCTAGCATGATAAAGAAGATTCAAAGAGAGTGAGATGCCAGCTCCTTTCATTCAGTCAGTAGCTTCAAACATTTCTGGTATATGAAAAACATGTTTTTCAAAGGCAAAAATCAATGAATATTGTAAATGCACAAACAGTAATATCTCCACATTGCAAGGTGCAATTCTGAAATTTTTAGCTTTTTCCTGTTAATCCTAGCATGATAAAGAAGATTCAAAGAGAGTGAGATGCCAGCTCCTTTCATTCAGTCAGTAGCTTCAAACATTTCTGGACGTTTTTCAATGGCAAAAATCAATGAATATTGTAAATGCACAAACAGTAATATCTCCACATTGCAAGGTGCAATTCTGAAATTTTTTGCTTTTTCCTGCTAATCCTAGCATGATAAAGAAGATTCAAAGAGAGTGAGATGCCAGCTCCTTTCATTCAGTCAGTAGCTTCAAACATTTCTGGTATATGAAAAACATGTTTTTCAATGGCAAAAATCAATGAATATTGTAAATGCACAAACAGTAATATCTCCACATTGCAAGGTGCAATTCTGAAATTTTTAGCTTTTTCCTGTTAATCCTAGCATGATAAAGAAGATTCAAAGAGAGTGAGATGCCAGCTCCTTTCATTCAGTCAGTAGCTTCAAACATTTCTGGACGTTTTTCAATGGCAAAAATCAATGAATATTGTAAATGCACAAACAGTAATATCTCCACATTGCACGGTGCAATTCTGAAATTTTTAGCTTTTTCCTGTTAATCCTAGCATGATAAAGAAGATTCAAAGAGAGTGAGATGCCAGCTCCTTTCATTCAGTCAGTAGCTTCAAACATTTCTGGTATATGAAAAACATGTTTTTCAATGGCAAAAATCAATGAATATTGTAAATGCACAAACAGTAATATCTCCACATTGCAAGGTGCAATTCTGAAATTTTTTGCTTTTTCCTGCTAATCCTAGCATGATAAAGAAGATTCAAAGAGAGTGAGATGCCAGCTCCTTTCATTCAGTCAGTAGCTTCAAACATTTCTGGTATATGAAAAACATGTTTTTCAATGGCAAAAATCAATGAATATTGTAAATGCACAAACAGTAATATCTCCACATTGCACGGTGCAATTCTGAAATTTTTTGCTTTTTCCTGCTAATCCTAGCATGATAAAGAAGATTCAAAGAGAGTGAGATGCCAGCTCCTTTCATTCAGTCAGTAGCTTCAAACATTTCTGGACGTTTTTCAATGGCAAAAATCAATGAATATTGTAAATGCACAAACAGTAATATCTCCACATTGCACGGTGCAATTCTGAAATTTTTAGCTTTTTCCTGCTAATCCTAGCATGATAAAGAAGATTCAAAGAGAGTGAGATGCCAGCTCCTTTCATTCAGTCAGTAGTTTCAAACATTTCTGGTATATGAAAAACATGTTTTTCAATGGCAAAAATCAATGAATATTGTAAATGCACAAACAGTAATATCTCCACATTGCACGGTGCAATTCTGAAATTTTTTGCTTTTTCCTGCTAATCCTAGCATGATAAAGAAGATTCAAAGAGAGTGAGATGCCAGCTCCTTTCATTCAGTCAGTAGCTTCAAACATTTCTGGACGTTTTTCAATGGCAAAAATCAATGAATATTGTAAATGCACAAACAGTAATATCTCCACATTGCACGGTGCAATTCTGAAATTTTTAGCTTTTTCCTGCTAATCCTAGCATGATAAAGAAGATTCAAAGAGAGTGAGATGCCAGCTCCTTTCATTCAGTCAGTAGTTTCAAACATTTCTGGTATATGAAAAACATGTTTTTCAATGGCAAAAATCAATGAATATTGTAAATGCACAAACAGTAATATCTCCACATTGCACGGTGCAATTCTGAAATTTTTTGCTTTTTCCTGCTAATCCTAGCATGATAAAGAAGATTCAAAGAGAGTGAGATGCCAGCTCCTTTCATTCAGTCAGTAGCTTCAAACATTTCTGGACGTTTTTCAATGGCAAAAATCAATGAATATTGTAAATGCACAAACAGTAATATCTCCACATTGCACGGTGCAATTCTGAAATTTTTAGCTTTTTCCTGTTAATCCTAGCATGATAAAGAAGATTCAAAGAGAGTGAGATGCCAGCTCCTTTCATTCAGTCAGTAGCTTCAAACATTTCTGGTATATGAAAAACATGTTTTTCAATGGCAAAAATCAATGAATATTGTAAATGCACAAACAGTAATATCTCCACATTGCACGGTGCAATTCTGAAATTTTTAGCTTTTTCCTGCTAATCCTAGCATGATAAAGAAGATTCAAAGAGAGTGAGATGCCAGCTCCTTTCATTCAGTCAGTAGCTTCAAACATTTCTGGTATATGAAAAACATGTTTTTCAATGGCAAAAATCAATGAATATTGTAAATGCACAAACAGTAATATCTCCACATTGCACGGTGCAATTCTGAAATTTTTAGCTTTTTCCTGCTAATCCTAGCATGATAAAGAAGATTCAAAGAGAGTGAGATGCCAGCTCCTTTCATTCAGTCAGTAGCTTCAAACATTTCTGGTATATGAAAAACATGTTTTTCAATGGCAAAAATCAATGAATATTGTAAATGCACAAACAGTAATATCTCCACATTGCACGGTGCAATTCTGAAATTTTTAGCTTTTTCCTGTTAATCCTAGCATGATAAAGAAGATTCAAAGAGAGTGAGATGCCAGCTCCTTTCATTCAGTCAGTAGCTTCAAACATTTCTGGTATATGAAAAACATGTTTTTCAATGGCAAAAATCAATGAATATTGTAAATGCACAAACAGTAATATCTCCACATTGCAAGGTGCAATTCTGAAATTTTTAGCTTTTTCCTGTTAATCCTAGCATGATAAAGAAGATTCAAAGAGAGTGAGATGCCAGCTCCTTTCATTCAGTCAGTAGCTTCAAACATTTCTGGTATATGAAAAACATGTTTTTCAATGGCAAAAATCAATGAATATTGTAAATGCACAAACAGTAATATCTCCACATTGCAAGGTGCAATTCTGAAATTTTTAGCTTTTTCCTGTTAATCCTAGCATGATAAAGAAGATTCAAAGAGAGTGAGATGCCAGCTCCTTTCATTCAGTCAGTAGCTTCAAACATTTCTGGACGTTTTTCAATGGCAAAAATCAATGAATATTGTAAATGCACAAACAGTAATATCTCCACAGTGCACGGTGCAATTCTGAAATTTTTAGCTTTTTCCTGTTAATCCTAGCATGATAAAGAAGATTCAAAGAGAGTGAGATGCCAGCTCCTTTCATTCAGTCAGTAGCTTCAAACATTTCTGGTATATGAAAAACATGTTTTTCAATGGCAAAAATCAATGAATATTGTAAATGCACAAACAGTAATATCTCCACATTGCAAGGTGCAATTCTGAAATTTTTTGCTTTTTCCTGTTAATCCTAGCATGATAAAGAAGATTCAAAGAGAGTGAGATGCCAGCTCCTTTCATTCAGTCAGTAGCTTCAAACATTTCTGGTATATGAAAAACATGTTTTTCAATGGCAAAAATCAATGAATATTGTAAATGCACAAACAGTAATATCTCCACATTGCACGGTGCAATTCTGAAATTTTTAGCTTTTTCCTGTTAATCCTAGCATGATAAAGAAGATTCAAAGAGAGTGAGATGCCAGCTCCTTTCATTCAGTCAGTAGCTTCAAACATTTCTGGTATATGAAAAACATGTTTTTCAATGGCAAAAATCAATGAATATTGTAAATGCACAAACAGTAATATCTCCACATTGCAAGGTGCAATTCTGAAATTTTTAGCTTTTTCCTGTTAATCCTAGCATGATAAAGAAGATTCAAAGAGAGTGAGATGCCAGCTCCTTTCATTCAGTCAGTAGCTTCAAACATTTCTGGTATATGAAAAACATGTTTTTCAATGGCAAAAATCAATGAATATTGTAAATGCACAAACAGTAATATCTCCACATTGCAAGGTGCAATTCTGAAATTTTTAGCTTTTTCCTGTTAATCCTAGCATGATAAAGAAGATTCAAAGAGAGTGAGATGCCAGCTCCTTTCATTCAGTCAGTAGCTTCAAACATTTCTGGACGTTTTTCAATGGCAAAAATCAATGAATATTGTAAATGCACAAACAGTAATATCTCCACATTGCAAGGTGCAATTCTGAAATTTTTAGCTTTTTCCTGCTAATCCTAGCATGATAAAGAAGATTCAAAGAGAGTGAGATGCCAGCTCCTTTCATTCAGTCAGTAGCTTCAAACATTTCTGGTATATGAAAAACATGTTTTTCAATGGCAAAAATCAATGAATATTGTAAATGCACAAACAGTAATATCTCCACATTGCACGGTGCAATTCTGAAAATTTTTGCTTTTTTCTGCTAATCCTAGCATGATAAAGAAGATTCAAAGAGAGTGAGATGCCAGCTCCTTTCATTCAGTCAGTAGCTTCAAACATTTCTGGACGTTTTTCAATGGCAAAAATCAATGAATATTGTAAATGCACAAACAGTAATATCTCCACATTGCAAGGTGCAATTCTGAAATTTTTTGCTTTTTCCTGCTAATCCTAGCATGATAAAGAAGATTCAAAGAGAGTGAGATGCCAGCTCCTTTCATTCAGTCAGTAGCTTCAAACATTTCTGGTATATGAAAAACATGTTTTTCAATGGCAAAAATCAATGAATATTGTAAATGCACAAACAGTAATATCTCCACATTGCACGGTGCAATTCTGAAATTTTTTGCTTTTTCCTGCTAATCCTAGCATGATAAAGAAGATTCAAAGAGAGTGAGATGCCAGCTCCTTTCATTCAGTCAGTAGCTTCAAACATTTCTGGTATATGAAAAACATGTTTTTCAATGGCAAAAATCAATGAATATTGTAAATGCACAAACAGTAATATCTCCACATTGCACGGTGCAATTCTGAAATTTTTAGCTTTTTCCTGCTAATCCTAGCATGATAAAGAAGATTCAAAGAGAGTGAGATGCCAGCTCCTTTCATTCAGTCAGTAGCTTCAAACATTTCTGGTATATGAAAAACATGTTTTTCAATGGCAAAAATCAATGAATATTGTAAATGCACAAACAGTAATATCTCCACATTGCACGGTGCAATTCTGAAATTTTTTGCTTTTTCCTGCTAATCCTAGCATGATAAAGAAGATTCAAAGAGAGTGAGATGCCAGCTCCTTTCATTCAGTCAGTAGCTTCAAACATTTCTGGACGTTTTTCAATGGCAAAAATCAATGAATATTGTAAATGCACAAACAGTAATATCTCCACATTGCACGGTGCAATTCTGAAATTTTTAGCTTTTTCCTGTTAATCCTAGCATGATAAAGAAGATTCAAAGAGAGTGAGATGCCAGCTCCTTTCATTCAGTCAGTAGCTTCAAACATTTCTGGTATATGAAAAACATGTTTTTCAATGGCAAAAATCAATGAATATTGTAAATGCACAAACAGTAATATCTCCACATTGCACGGTGCAATTCTGAAATTTTTAGCTTTTTCCTGCTAATCCTAGCATGATAAAGAAGATTCAAAGAGAGTGAGATGCCAGCTCCTTTCATTCAGTCAGTAGCTTCAAACATTTCTGGTATATGAAAAACATGTTTTTCAATGGCAAAAATCAATGAATATTGTAAATGCACAAACAGTAATATCTCCACATTGCACGGTGCAATTCTGAAATTTTTAGCTTTTTCCTGCTAATCCTAGCATGATAAAGAAGATTCAAAGAGAGTGAGATGCCAGCTCCTTTCATTCAGTCAGTAGCTTCAAACATTTCTGGTATATGAAAAACATGTTTTTCAATGGCAAAAATCAATGAATATTGTAAATGCACAAACAGTAATATCTCCACATTGCACGGTGCAATTCTGAAATTTTTAGCTTTTTCCTGTTAATCCTAGCATGATAAAGAAGATTCAAAGAGAGTGAGATGCCAGCTCCTTTCATTCAGTCAGTAGCTTCAAACATTTCTGGTATATGAAAAACATGTTTTTCAATGGCAAAAATCAATGAATATTGTAAATGCACAAACAGTAATATCTCCACATTGCAAGGTGCAATTCTGAAATTTTTAGCTTTTTCCTGTTAATCCTAGCATGATAAAGAAGATTCAAAGAGAGTGAGATGCCAGCTCCTTTCATTCAGTCAGTAGCTTCAAACATTTCTGGTATATGAAAAACATGTTTTTCAATGGCAAAAATCAATGAATATTGTAAATGCACAAACAGTAATATCTCCACATTGCAAGGTGCAATTCTGAAATTTTTAGCTTTTTCCTGTTAATCCTAGCATGATAAAGAAGATTCAAAGAGAGTGAGATGCCAGCTCCTTTCATTCAGTCAGTAGCTTCAAACATTTCTGGACGTTTTTCAATGGCAAAAATCAATGAATATTGTAAATGCACAAACAGTAATATCTCCACATTGCACGGTGCAATTCTGAAATTTTTAGCTTTTTCCTGTTAATCCTAGCATGATAAAGAAGATTCAAAGAGAGTGAGATGCCAGCTCCTTTCATTCAGTCAGTAGCTTCAAACATTTCTGGTATATGAAAAACATGTTTTTCAATGGCAAAAATCAATGAATATTGTAAATGCACAAACAGTAATATCTCCACATTGCAAGGTGCAATTCTGAAATTTTTTGCTTTTTCCTGTTAATCCTAGCATGATAAAGAAGATTCAAAGAGAGTGAGATGCCAGCTCCTTTCATTCAGTCAGTAGCTTCAAACATTTCTGGTATATGAAAAACATGTTTTTCAATGGCAAAAATCAATGAATATTGTAAATGCACAAACAGTAATATCTCCACATTGCACGGTGCAATTCTGAAATTTTTTGCTTTTTCCTGCTAATCCTAGCATGATAAAGAAGATTCAAAGAGAGTGAGATGCCAGCTCCTTTCATTCAGTCAGTAGCTTCAAACATTTCTGGTATATGAAAAACATGTTTTTCAATGGCAAAAATCAATGAATATTGTAAATGCACAAACAGTAATATCTCCACATTGCACGGTGCAATTCTGAAATTTTTTGCTTTTTCCTGTTTATCCTAGCATGATAAAGAAGATTCAAAGAGAGTGAGATGCCAGCTCCTTTCATTCAGTCAGTAGCTTCAAACATTTCTGGTATATGAAAAACATGTTTTTCAATGGCAAAAATCAATGAATATTGTAAATGCACAAACAGTAATATCTCCACATTGCAAGGTGCAATTCTGAAATTTTTTGCTTTTTCCTGTTAATCCTAGCATGATAAAGAAGATTCAAAGAGAGTGAGATGCCAGCTACTTTCATTCAGTCAGTAGCTTCAAACATTTCTGGACGTTTTTCAATGGCAAAAATCAATGAATATTGTAAATGCACAAACAGTAATATCTCCACATTGCAAGGTGCAATTCTGAAATTTTTAGCTTTTTCCTGTTAATCCTAGCATGATAAAGAAGATTCAAAGAGAGTGAGATGCCAGCTCCTTTCATTCAGTCAGTAGCTTCAAACATTTCTGGTATATGAAAAACATGTTTTTCAATGGCAAAAATCAATGAATATTGTAAATGCACAAACAGTAATATCTCCACATTGCACGGTGCAATTCTGAAATTTTTTGCTTTTTCCTGCTAATCCTAGCATGATAAAGAAGATTCAAAGAGAGTGAGATGCCAGCTCCTTTCATTCAGTCAGTAGCTTCAAACATTTCTGGACGTTTTTCAATGGCAAAAATCAATGAATATTGTAAATGCACAAACAGTAATATCTCCACATTGCACGGTGCAATTCTGAACTTTTTAGCTTTTTCCTGTTAATCCTAGCATGATAAAGAAGATTCAAAGAGAGTGAGATGCCAGCTCCTTTCATTCAGTCAGTAGCTTCAAACATTTCTGGTATATGAAAAACATGTTTTTCAATGGCAAAAATCAATGAATATTGTAAATGCACAAACAGTAATATCTCCACATTGCACGGTGCAATTCTGAAATTTTTAGCTTTTTCCTGCTAATCCTAGCATGATAAAGAAGATTCAAAGAGAGTGAGATGCCAGCTCCTTTCATTCAGTCAGTAGCTTCAAACATTTCTGGTATATGAAAAACATGTTTTTCAATGGCAAAAATCAATGAATATTGTAAATGCACAAACAGTAATATCTCCACATTGCAAGGTGCAATTCTGAAATTTTTAGCTTTTTCCTGCTAATCCTAGCATGATAAAGAAGATTCAAAGAGAGTGAGATGCCAGCTCCTTTCATTCAGTCAGTAGCTTCAAACATTTCTGGTATATGAAAAACATGTTTTTCAATGGCAAAAATCAATGAATATTGTAAATGCACAAACAGTAATATCTCCACATTGCAAGGTGCAATTCTGAAATTTTTAGCTTTTTCCTGTTAATCCTAGCATGATAAAGAAGATTCAAAGAGAGTGAGATGCCAGCTCCTTTCATTCAGTCAGTAGCTTCAAACATTTCTGGACGTTTTTCAATGGCAAAAATCAATGAATATTGTAAATGCACAAACAGTAATATCTCCACATTGCAAGGTGCAATTCTGAAATTTTTAGCTTTTTCCTGCTAATCCAAGCATGATAAAGAAGATTCAAAGAGAGTGAGATGCCAGCTCCTTTCATTCAGTCAGTAGCTTCAAACATTTCTGGTATATGAAAAACATGTTTTTCAATGGCAAAAATCAATGAATATTGTAAATGCACAAACAGTAATATCTCCACATTGCACGGTGCAATTCTGAAATTTTTTGCTTTTTCCTGCTAATCCTAGCATGATAAAGAAGATTCAAAGAGAGTGAGATGCCAGCTCCTTTCATTCAGTCAGTAGCTTCAAACATTTCTGGACGTTTTTCAATGGCAAAAATCAATGAATATTGTAAATGCACAAACAGTAATATCTCCACATTGCAAGGTGCAATTCTGAAATTTTTTGCTTTTTCCTGCTAATCCTAGCATGATAAAGAAGATTCAAAGAGAGTGAGATGCCAGCTCCTTTCATTCAGTCAGTAGCTTCAAACATTTCTGGTATATGAAAAACATGTTTTTCAATGGCAGAAATCAATGAATATTGTAAATGCACAAACAGTAATATCTCCACATTGCACGGTGCAATTCTGAAATTTTTTGCTTTTTCCTGCTAATCCTAGCATGATAAAGAAGATTCAAAGAGAGTGAGATGCCAGCTCCTTTCATTCAGTCAGTAGCTTCAAACATTTCTGGACGTTTTTCAATGGCAAAAATCAATGAATATTGTAAATGCACAAACAGTAATATCTCCACATTGCACGGTGCAATTCTGAAATTTTTAGCTTTTTCCTGTTAATCCTAGCATGATAAAGAAGATTCAAAGAGAGTGAGATGCCAGCTCCTTTCATTCAGTCAGTAGCTTCAAACATTTCTGGTATATGAAAAACATGTTTTTCAATGGCAAAAATCAATGAATATTGTAAAAGCACAAACAGTAATATCTCCACATTGCACGGTGCAATTCTGAAATTTTTAGCTTTTTCCTGCTAATCCTAGCATGATAAAGAAGATTCAAAGAGAGTGAGATGCCAGCTCCTTTCATTCAGTCAGTAGCTTCAAACATTTCTGGTATATGAAAAACATGTTTTTCAATGGCAAAAATCAATGAATATTGTAAATGCACAAACAGTAATATCTCCACATTGCACGGTGCAATTCTGAAATTTTTAGCTTTTTCCTGCTAATCCTAGCATGATAAAGAAGATTCAAAGAGAGTGAGATGCCAGCTCCTTTCATTCAGTCAGTAGCTTCAAACATTTCTGGTATATGAAAAACATGTTTTTCAATGGCAAAAATCAATGAATATTGTAAATGCACAAACAGTAATATCTCCACATTGCACGGTGCAATTCTGAAATTTTTAGCTTTTTCCTGTTAATCCTAGCATGATAAAGAAGATTCAAAGAGAGTGAGATGCCAGCTCCTTTCATTCAGTCAGTAGCTTCAAACATTTCTGGTATATGAAAAACATGTTTTTCAATGGCAAAAATCAATGAATATTGTAAATGCACAAACAGTAATATCTCCACATTGCAAGGTGCAATTCTGAAATTTTTAGCTTTTTCCTGTTAATCCTAGCATGATAAAGAAGATTCAAAGAGAGTGAGATGCCAGCTCCTTTCATTCAGTCAGTAGCTTCAAACATTTCTGGTATATGAAAAACATGTTTTTCAATGGCAAAAATCAATGAATATTGTAAATGCACAAACAGTAATATCTCCACATTGCAAGGTGCAATTCTGAAATTTTTAGCTTTTTCCTGTTAATCCTAGCATGATAAAGAAGATTCAAAGAGAGTGAGATGCCAGCTCCTTTCATTCAGTCAGTAGCTTCAAACATTTCTGGACGTTTTTCAATGGCAAAAATCAATGAATATTGTAAATGCACAAACAGTAATATCTCCACATTGCACGGTGCAATTCTGAAATTTTTAGCTTTTTCCTGTTAATCCTAGCATGATAAAGAAGATTCAAAGAGAGTGAGATGCCAGCTCCTTTCATTCAGTCAGTAGCTTCAAACATTTCTGGTATATGAAAAACATGTTTTTCAATGGCAAAAATCAATGAATATTGTAAATGCACAAACAGTAATATCTCCACATTGCAAGGTGCAATTCTGAAATTTTTTGCTTTTTCCTGTTAATCCTAGCATGATAAAGAAGATTCAAAGAGAGTGAGATGCCAGCTCCTTTCATTCAGTCAGTAGCTTCAAACATTTCTGGTATATGAAAAACATGTTTTTCAATGGCAAAAATCAATGAATATTGTAAATGCACAAACAGTAATATCTCCACATTGCACGGTGCAATTCTGAAATTTTTTGCTTTTTCCTGTTAATCCTAGCATGATAAAGAAGATTCAAAGAGAGTGAGATGCCAGCTCCTTTCATTCAGTCAGTAGCTTCAAACATTTCTGGACGTTTTTCAATGGCAAAAATCAATGAATATTGTAAATGCACAAACAGTAATATCTCCACATTGCAAGGTGCAATTCTGAAATTTTTAGCTTTTTCCTGTTAATCCTAGCATGATAAAGAAGATTCAAAGAGAGTGAGATGCCAGCTCCTTTCATTCAGTCAGTAGCTTCAAACATTTCTGGTATATGAAAAACATGTTTTTCAATGGCAAAAATCAATGAATATTGTAAATGCACAAACAGTAATATCTCCACATTGCACGGTGCAATTCTGAAATTTTTTGCTTTTTCCTGCTAATCCTAGCATGATAAAGAAGATTCAAAGAGAGTGAGATGCCAGCTCCTTTCATTCAGTCAGTAGCTTCAAACATTTCTGGACGTTTTTCAATGGCAAAAATCAATGAATATTGTAAATGCACAAACAGTAATATCTCCACATTGCACGGTGCAATTCTGAAATTTTTAGCTTTTTCCTGTTAATCCTAGCATGATAAAGAAGATTCAAAGAGAGTGAGATGCCAGCTCCTTTCATTCAGTCAGTAGCTTCAAACATTTCTGGTATATGAAAAACATGTTTTTCAATGGCAAAAATCAATGAATATTGTAAATGCACAAACAGTAATATCTCCACATTGCACGGTGCAATTCTGAAATTTTTAGCTTTTTCCTGCTAATCCTAGCATGATAAAGAAGATTCAAAGAGAGTGAGATGCCAGCTCCTTTCATTCAGTCAGTAGCTTCAAACATTTCTGGTATATGAAAAACATGTTTTTCAATGGCAAAAATCAATGAATATTGTAAATGCACAAACAGTAATATCTCCACATTGCAAGGTGCAATTCTGAAATTTTTAGCTTTTTCCTGCTAATCCTAGCATGATAAAGAAGATTCAAAGAGAGTGAGATGCCAGCTCCTTTCATTCAGTCAGTAGCTTCAAACATTTCTGGTATATGAAAAACATGTTTTTCAATGGCAAAAATCAATGAATATTGTAAATGCACAAACAGTAATATCTCCACATTGCAAGGTGCAATTCTGAAATTTTTAGCTTTTTCCTGCTAATCCTAGCATGATAAAGAAGATTCAAAGAGAGTGAGATGCCAGCTCCTTTCATTCAGTCAGTAGCTTCAAACATTTCTGGACGTTTTTCAATGGCAAAAATCAATGAATATTGTAAATGCACAAACAGTAATATCTCCACATTGCAAGGTGCAATTCTGAAATTTTTTGCTTTTTCCTGCTAATCCTAGCATGATAAAGAAGATTCAAAGAGAGTGAGATGCCAGCTCCTTTCATTCAGTCAGTAGCTTCAAACATTTCTGGTATATGAAAAACATGTTTTTCAATGGCAAAAATCAATGAATATTGTAAATGCACAAACAGTAATATCTCCACATTGCACGGTGCAATTCTGAAATTTTTAGCTTTTTCCTGTTAATCCTAGCATGATAAAGAAGATTCAAAGAGAGTGAGATGCCAGCTCCTTTCATTCAGTCAGTAGCTTCAAACATTTCTGGTATATGAAAAACATGTTTTTCAATGGCAAAAATCAATGAATATTGTAAATGCACAAACAGTAATATCTCCACATTGCACGGTGCAATTCTGAAATTTTTTGCTTTTTCCTGCTAATCCTAGCATGATAAAGAAGATTCAAAGAGAGTGAGATGCCAGCTCCTTTCATTCAGTCAGTAGCTTCAAACATTTCTGGACGTTTTTCAATGGCAAAAATCAATGAATATTGTAAATGCACAAACAGTAATATCTCCACATTGCACGGTGCAATTCTGAAATTTTTAGCTTTTTCCTGTTAATCCTAGCATGATAAAGAAGATTCAAAGAGAGTGAGATGCCAGCTCCTTTCATTCAGTCAGTAGCTTCAAACATTTCTGGTATATGAAAAACATGTTTTTCAATGGCAAAAATCAATGAATATTGTAAATGCACAAACAGTAATATCTCCACATTGCACGGTGCAATTCTGAAATTTTTAGCTTTTTCCTGCTAATCCTAGCATGATAAAGAAGATTCAAAGAGAGTGAGATGCCAGCTCCTTTCATTCAGTCAGTAGCTTCAAACATTTCTGGTATATGAAAAACATGTTTTTCAATGGCAAAAATCAATGAATATTGTAAATGCACAAACAGTAATATCTCCACATTGCAAGGTGCAATTCTGAAATTTTTTGCTTTTTCCTGTTAATCCTAGCATGATAAAGAAGATTCAAAGAGAGTGAGATGCCAGCTCCTTTCATTCAGTCAGTAGCTTCAAACATTTCTGGTATATGAAAAACATGTTTTTCAATGGCAAAAATCAATGAATATTGTAAATGCACAAACAGTAATATCTCCACATTGCACGGTGCAATTCTGAAATTTTTTGCTTTTTCCTGTTAATCCTAGCATGATAAAGAAGATTCAAAGAGAGTGAGATGCCAGCTCCTTTCATTCAGTCAGTAGCTTCAAACATTTCTGGACGTTTTTCAATGGCAAAAATCAATGAATATTGTAAATGCACAAACAGTAATATCTCCACATTGCAAGGTGCAATTCTGAAATTTTTAGCTTTTTCCTGTTAATCCTAGCATGATAAAGAAGATTCAAAGAGAGTGAGATGCCAGCTCCTTTCATTCAGTCAGTAGCTTCAAACATTTCTGGTATATGAAAAACATGTTTTTCAATGGCAAAAATCAATGAATATTGTAAATGCACAAACAGTAATATCTCCACATTGCACGGTGCAATTCTGAAATTTTTTGCTTTTTCCTGCTAATCCTAGCATGATAAAGAAGATTCAAAGAGAGTGAGATGCCAGCTCCTTTCATTCAGTCAGTAGCTTCAAACATTTCTGGACGTTTTTCAATGGCAAAAATCAATGAATATTGTAAATGCACAAACAGTAATATCTCCACATTGCACGGTGCAATTCTGAAATTTTTAGCTTTTTCCTGTTAATCCTAGCATGATAAAGAAGATTCAAAGAGAGTGAGATGCCAGCTCCTTTCATTCAGTCAGTAGCATCAAACATTTCTGGTATATGAAAAACATGTTTTTCAATGGCAAAAATCAATGAATATTGTAAATGCACAAACAGTAATATCTCCACATTGCACGGTGCAATTCTGAAATTTTTAGCTTTTTCCTGCTAATCCTAGCATGATAAAGAAGATTCAAAGAGAGTGAGATGCCAGCTCCTTTCATTCAGTCAGTAGCTTCAAACATTTCTGGACGTTTTTCAATGGCAAAAATCAATGAATATTGTAAATGCACAAACAGTAATATCTCCACATTGCAAGGTGCAATTCTGAAATTTTTTGCTTTTTCCTGCTAATCCTAGCATGATAAAGAAGATTCAAAGAGAGTGAGATGCCAGCTCCTTTCATTCAGTCAGTAGCTTCAAACATTTCTGGTATATGAAAAACATGTTTTTCAATGGCAAAAATCAATGAATATTGTAAATGCACAAACAGTAATATCTCCACATTGCACGGTGCAATTCTGAAATTTTTAGCTTTTTCCTGTTAATCCTAGCATGATAAAGAAGATTCAAAGAGAGTGAGATGCCAGCTCCTTTCATTCAGTCAGTAGCTTCAAACATTTCTGGTATATGAAAAACATGTTTTTCAATGGCAAAAATCAATGAATATTGTAAATGCACAAACAGTAATATCTCCACATTGCACGGTGCAATTCTGAAATTTTTTGCTTTTTCCTGCTAATCCTAGCATGATAAAGAAGATTCAAAGAGAGTGAGATGCCAGCTCCTTTCATTCAGTCAGTAGCTTCAAACATTTCTGGACGTTTTTCAATGGCAAAAATCAATGAATATTGTAAATGCACAAACAGTAATATCTCCACATTGCACGGTGCAATTCTGAAATTTTTAGCTTTTTCCTGTTAATCCTAGCATGATAAAGAAGATTCAAAGAGAGTGAGATGCCAGCTCCTTTCATTCAGTCAGTAGCTTCAAACATTTCTGGTATATGAAAAACATGTTTTTCAATGGCAAAAATCAATGAATATTGTAAATGCACAAACAGTAATATCTCCACATTGCACGGTGCAATTCTGAAATTTTTAGCTTTTTCCTGCTAATCCTAGCATGATAAAGAAGATTCAAAGAGAGTGAGATGCCAGCTCCTTTCATTCAGTCAGTAGCTTCAAACATTTCTGGTATATGAAAAACATGTTTTTCAATGGCAAAAATCAATGAATATTGTAAATGCACAAACAGTAATATCTCCACATTGCAAGGTGCAATTCTGAAATTTTTTGCTTTTTCCTGTTAATCCTAGCATGATAAAGAAGATTCAAAGAGAGTGAGATGCCAGCTCCTTTCATTCAGTCAGTAGCTTCAAACATTTCTGGTATATGAAAAACATGTTTTTCAATGGCAAAAATCAATGAATATTGTAAATGCACAAACAGTAATATCTCCACATTGCACGGTGCAATTCTGAAATTTTTTGCTTTTTCCTGTTAATCCTAGCATGATAAAGAAGATTCAAAGAGAGTGAGATGCCAGCTCCTTTCATTCAGTCAGTAGCTTCAAACATTTCTGGACGTTTTTCAATGGCAAAAATCAATGAATATTGTAAATGCACAAACAGTAATATCTCCACATTGCAAGGTGCAATTCTGAAATTTTTAGCTTTTTCCTGTTAATCCTAGCATGATAAAGAAGATTCAAAGAGAGTGAGATGCCAGCTCCTTTCATTCAGTCAGTAGCTTCAAACATTTCTGGTATATGAAAAACATGTTTTTCAATGGCAAAAATCAATGAATATTGTAAATGCACAAACAGTAATATCTCCACATTGCACGGTGCAATTCTGAAATTTTTTGCTTTTTCCTGCTAATCCTAGCATGATAAAGAAGATTCAAAGAGAGTGAGATGCCAGCTCCTTTCATTCAGTCAGTAGCTTCAAACATTTCTGGACGTTTTTCAATGGCAAAAATCAATGAATATTGTAAATGCACAAACAGTAATATCTCCACATTGCACGGTGCAATTCTGAAATTTTTAGCTTTTTCCTGTTAATCCTAGCATGATAAAGAAGATTCAAAGAGAGTGAGATGCCAGCTCCTTTCATTCAGTCAGTAGCATCAAACATTTCTGGTATATGAAAAACATGTTTTTCAATGGCAAAAATCAATGAATATTGTAAATGCACAAACAGTAATATCTCCACATTGCACGGTGCAATTCTGAAATTTTTAGCTTTTTCCTGCTAATCCTAGCATGATAAAGAAGATTCAAAGAGAGTGAGATGCCAGCTCCTTTCATTCAGTCAGTAGCTTCAAACATTTCTGGACGTTTTTCAATGGCAAAAATCAATGAATATTGTAAATGCACAAACAGTAATATCTCCACATTGCAAGGTGCAATTCTGAAATTTTTAGCTTTTTCCTGTTAATCCTAGCATGATAAAGAAGATTCAAAGAGAGTGAGATGCCAGCTCCTTTCATTCAGTCAGTAGCTTCAAACATTTCTGGTATATGAAAAACATGTTTTTCAATGGCAAAAATCAATGAATATTGTAAATGCACAAACAGTAATATCTCCACATTGCACGGTGCAATTCTGAAATTTTTTGCTTTTTCCTGCTAATCCTAGCATGATAAAGAAGATTCAAAGAGAGTGAGATGCCAGCTCCTTTCATTCAGTCAGTAGCTTCAAACATTTCTGGACGTTTTTCAATGGCAAAAATCAATGAATATTGTAAATGCACAAACAGTAATATCTCCACATTGCACGGTGCAATTCTGAAATTTTTAGCTTTTTCCTGTTAATCCTAGCATGATAAAGAAGATTCAAAGAGAGTGAGATGCCAGCTCCTTTCATTCAGTCAGTAGCTTCAAACATTTCTGGTATATGAAAAACATGTTTTTCAATGGCAAAAATCAATGAATATTGTAAATGCACAAACAGTAATATCTCCACATTGCACGGTGCAATTCTGAAATTTTTAGCTTTTTCCTGCTAATCCTAGCATGATAAAGAAGATTCAAAGAGAGTGAGATGCCAGCTCCTTTCATTCAGTCAGTAGCTTCAAACATTTCTGGTATATGAAAAACATGTTTTTCAATGGCAAAAATCAATGAATATTGTAAATGCACAAACAGTAATATCTCCACATTGCAAGGTGCAATTCTGAAATTTTTAGCTTTTTCCTGCTAATCCTAGCATGATAAAGAAGATTCAAAGAGAGTGAGATGCCAGCTCCTTTCATTCAGTCAGTAGCTTCAAACATTTCTGGTATATGAAAAACATGTTTTTCAATGGCAAAAATCAATGAATATTGTAAATGCACAAACAGTAATATCTCCACATTGCAAGGTGCAATTCTGAAATTTTTAGCTTTTTCCTGTTAATCCTAGCATGATAAAGAAGATTCAAAGAGAGTGAGATGCCAGCTCCTTTCATTCAGTCAGTAGCTTCAAACATTTCTGGACGTTTTTCAATGGCAAAAATCAATGAATATTGTAAATGCACAAACAGTAATATCTCCACATTGCAAGGTGCAATTCTGAAATTTTTAGCTTTTTCCTGCTAATCCTAGCATGATAAAGAAGATTCAAAGAGAGTGAGATGCCAGCTCCTTTCATTCAGTCAGTAGCTTCAAACATTTCTGGTATATGAAAAACATGTTTTTCAATGGCAAAAATCAATGAATATTGTAAATGCACAAACAGTAATATCTCCACATTGCACGGTGCAATTCTGAAATTTTTTGCTTTTTCCTGCTAATCCTAGCATGATAAAGAAGATTCAAAGAGAGTGAGATGCCAGCTCCTTTCATTCAGTCAGTAGCTTCAAACATTTCTGGACGTTTTTCAATGGCAAAAATCAATGAATATTGTAAATGCACAAACAGTAATATCTCCACATTGCAAGGTGCAATTCTGAAATTTTTTGCTTTTTCCTGCTAATCCTAGCATGATAAAGAAGATTCAAAGAGAGTGAGATGCCAGCTCCTTTCATTCAGTCAGTAGCTTCAAACATTTCTGGTATATGAAAAACATGTTTTTCAATGGCAAAAATCAATGAATATTGTAAATGCACAAACAGTAATATCTCCACATTGCACGGTGCAATTCTGAAATTTTTTGCTTTTTCCTGCTAATCCTAGCATGATAAAGAAGATTCAAAGAGAGTGAGATGCCAGCTCCTTTCATTCAGTCAGTAGCTTCAAACATTTCTGGACGTTTTTCAATGGCAAAAATCAATGAATATTGTAAATGCACAAACAGTAATATCTCCACATTGCACGGTGCAATTCTGAAATTTTTAGCTTTTTCCTGTTAATCCTAGCATGATAAAGAAGATTCAAAGAGAGTGAGATGCCAGCTCCTTTCATTCAGTCAGTAGCTTCAAACATTTCTGGTATATGAAAAACATGTTTTTCAATGGCAAAAATCAATGAATATTGTAAATGCACAAACAGTAATATCTCCACATTGCACGGTGCAATTCTGAAATTTTTAGCTTTTTCCTGCTAATCCTAGCATGATAAAGAAGATTCAAAGAGAGTGAGATGCCAGCTCCTTTCATTCAGTCAGTAGCTTCAAACATTTCTGGTATATGAAAAACATGTTTTTCAATGGCAAAAATCAATGAATATTGTAAATGCACAAACAGTAATATCTCCACATTGCACGGTGCAATTCTGAAATTTTTAGCTTTTTCCTGCTTATCCTAGCATGATAAAGAAGATTCAAAGAGAGTGAGATGCCAGCTCCTTTCATTCAGTCAGTAGCTTCAAACATTTCTGGTATATGAAAAACATGTTTTTCAATGGCAAAAATCAATGAATATTGTAAATGCACAAACAGTAATATCTCCACATTGCACGGTGCAATTCTGAAATTTTTAGCTTTTTCCTGTTAATCCTAGCATGATAAAGAAGATTCAAAGAGAGTGAGATGCCAGCTCCTTTCATTCAGTCAGTAGCTTCAAACATTTCTGGTATATGAAAAACATGTTTTTCAATGGCAAAAATCAATGAATATTGTAAATGCACAAACAGTAATATCTCCACATTGCAAGGTGCAATTCTGAAATTTTTATCTTTTTCCTGTTAATCCTAGCATGATAAAGAAGATTCAAAGAGAGTGAGATGCCAGCTCCTTTCATTCAGTCAGTAGCTTCAAACATTTCTGGTATATGAAAAACATGTTTTTCAATGGCAAAAATCAATGAATATTGTAAATGCACAAACAGTAATATCTCCACATTGCAAGGTGCAATTCTGAAATTTTTAGCTTTTTCCTGTTAATCCTAGCATGATAAAGAAGATTCAAAGAGAGTGAGATGCCAGCTCCTTTCATTCAGTCAGTAGCTTCAAACATTTCTGGACGTTTTTCAATAGCAAAAATCAATGAATATTGTAAATGCACAAACAGTAATATCTCCACATTGCACGGTGCAATTCTGAAATTTTTAGCTTTTTCCTGTTAATCCTAGCATGATAAAGAAGATTCAAAGAGAGTGAGATGCCAGCTCCTTTCATTCAGTCAGTAGCTTCAAACATTTCTGGTATATGAAAAACATGTTTTTCAATGGCAAAAATCAATGAATATTGTAAATGCACAAACAGTAATATCTCCACATTGCAAGGTGCAATTCTGAAATTTTTTGCTTTTTCCTGTTAATCCTAGCATGATAAAGAAGATTCAAAGAGAGTGAGATGCCAGCTCCTTTCATTCAGTCAGTAGCTTCAAACATTTCTGGTATATGAAAAACATGTTTTTCAATGGCAAAAATCAATGAATATTGTAAATGCACAAACAGTAATATCTCCACATTGCACGGTGCAATTCTGAAATTTTTTGCTTTTTCCTGTTAATCCTAGCATGATAAAGAAGATTCAAAGAGAGTGAGATGCCAGCTCCTTTCATTCAGTCAGTAGCTTCAAACATTTCTGGACGTTTTTCAATGGCAAAAATCAATGAATATTGTAAATGCACAAACACTAATATCTCCACATTGCAAGGTGCAATTCTGAAATTTTTAGCTTTTTCCTGTTAATCCTAGCATGATAAAGAAGATTCAAAGAGAGTGAGATGCCAGCTCCTTTCATTCAGTCAGTAGCTTCAAACATTTCTGGTATATGAAAAACATGTTTTTCAATGGCAAAAATCAATGAATATTGTAAATGCACAAACAGTAATATCTCCACATTGCAAGGTGCAATTCTGAAATTTTTAGCTTTTTCCTGCTAATCCTAGCATGATAAAGAAGATTCAAAGAGAGTGAGATGCCAGCTCCTTTCATTCAGTCAGTAGCTTCAAACATTTCTGGTATATGAAAAACATGTTTTTCAATGGCAAAAATCAATGAATATTGTAAATGCACAAACAGTAATATCTCCACATTGCAAGGTGCAATTCTGAAATTTTTAGCTTTTTCCTGTTAATCCTAGCATGATAAAGAAGATTCAAAGAGAGTGAGATGCCAGCTCCTTTCATTCAGTCAGTAGCTTCAAACATTTCTGGACGTTTTTCAATGGCAAAAATCAATGAATATTGTAAATGCACAAACAGTAATATCTCCACATTGCAAGGTGCAATTCTGAAATTTTTAGCTTTTTCCTGCTAATCCTAGCATGATAAAGAAGATTCAAAGAGAGTGAGATGCCAGCTCCTTTCATTCAGTCAGTAGCTTCAAACATTTCTGGTATATGAAAAACATGTTTTTCAATGGCAAAAATCAATGAATATTGTAAATGCACAAACAGTAATATCTCCACATTGCACGGTGCAATTCTGAAATTTTTTGCTTTTTCCTGCTAATCCTAGCATGATAAAGAAGATTCAAAGAGAGTGAGATGCCAGCTCCTTTCATTCAGTCAGTAGCTTCAAACATTTCTGGACGTTTTTCAATGGCAAAAATCAATGAATATTGTAAATGCACAAACAGTAATATCTCCACATTGCAAGGTGCAATTCTGAAATTTTTTGCTTTTTCCTGCTAATCCTAGCATGATAAAGAAGATTCAAAGAGAGTGAGATGCCAGCTCCTTTCATTCAGTCAGTAGCTTCAAACATTTCTGGTATATGAAAAACATGTTTTTCAATGGCAAAAATCAATGAATATTGTAAATGCACAAACAGTAATATCTCCACATTGCACGGTGCAATTCTGAAATTTTTTGCTTTTTCCTGCTAATCCTAGCATGATAAAGAAGATTCAAAGAGAGTGAGATGCCAGCTCCTTTCATTCAGTCAGTAGCTTCAAACATTTCTGGACGTTTTTCAATGGCAAAAATCAATGAATATTGTAAATGCACAAACAGTAATATCTCCACATTGCACGGTGCAATTCTGAAATTTTTAGCTTTTTCCTGTTAATCCTAGCATGATAAAGAAGATTCAAAGAGAGTGAGATGCCAGCTCCTTTCATTCAGTCAGTAGCTTCAAACATTTCTGGTATATGAAAAACATGTTTTTCAATGGCAAAAATCAATGAATATTGTAAATGCACAAACAGTAATATCTCCACATTGCACGGTGCAATTCTGAAATTTTTAGCTTTTTCCTGCTAATCCTAGCATGATAAAGAAGATTCAAAGAGAGTGAGATGCCAGCTCCTTTCATTCAGTCAGTAGCTTCAAACATTTCTGGTATATGAAAAACATGTTTTTCAATGGCAAAAATCAATGAATATTGTAAATGCACAAACAGTAATATCTCCACATTGCACGGTGCAATTCTGAAATTTTTAGCTTTTTCCTGCTAATCCTAGCATGATAAAGAAGATTCAAAGAGAGTGAGATGCCAGCTCCTTTCATTCAGTCAGTAGCTTCAAACATTTCTGGTATATGAAAAACATGTTTTTCAATGGCAAAAATCAATGAATATTGTAAATGCACAAACAGTAATATCTCCACATTGCACGGTGCAATTCTGAAATTTTTAGCTTTTTCCTGTTAATCCTAGCATGATAAAGAAGATTCAAAGAGAGTGAGATGCCAGCTCCTTTCATTCAGTCAGTAGCTTCAAACATTTCTGGTATATGAAAAACATGTTTTTCAATGGCAAAAATCAATGAATATTGTAAATGCACAAACAGTAATATCTCCACATTGCAAGGTGCAATTCTGAAATTTTTAGCTTTTTCCTGTTAATCCTAGCATGATAAAGAAGATTCAAAGAGAGTGAGATGCCAGCTCCTTTCATTCAGTCAGTAGCTTCAAACATTTCTGGTATATGAAAAACATGTTTTTCAATGGCAAAAATCAATGAATATTGTAAATGCACAAACAGTAATATCTCCACATTGCAAGGTGCAATTCTGAAATTTTTAGCTTTTTCCTGTTAATCCTAGCATGATAAAGAAGATTCAAAGAGAGTGAGATGCCAGCTCCTTTCATTCAGTCAGTAGCTTCAAACATTTCTGGACGTTTTTCAATGGCAAAAATCAATGAATATTGTAAATGCACAAACAGTAATATCTCCACATTGCACGGTGCAATTCTGAAATTTTTAACTTTTTCCTGTTAATCCTAGCATGATAAAGAAGATTCAAAGAGAGTGAGATGCCAGCTCCTTTCATTCAGTCAGTAGCTTCAAACATTTCTGGTATATGAAAAACATGTTTTTCAATGGCAAAAATCAATGAATATTGTAAATGCACAAACAGTAATATCTCCACATTGCAAGGTGCAATTCTGAAATTTTTTGCTTTTTCCTGTTAATCCTAGCATGATAAAGAAGATTCAAAGAGAGTGAGATGCCAGCTCCTTTCATTCAGTCAGTAGCTTCAAACATTTCTGGTATATGAAAAACATGTTTTTCAATGGCAAAAATCAATGAATATTGTAAATGCACAAACAGTAATATCTCCACATTGCACGGTGCAATTCTGAAATTTTTTGCTTTTTCCTGTTAATCCTAGCATGATAAAGAAGATTCAAAGAGAGTGAGATGCCAGCTCCTTTCATTCAGTCAGTAGCTTCAAACATTTCTGGACATTTTTCAATGGCAAAAATCAATGAATATTGTAAATGCACAAACAGTAATATCTCCACATTGCACGGTGCAATTCTGAAATTTTTTGCTTTTTCCTGTTAATCCTAGCATGATAAAGAAGATTCAAAGAGAGTGAGATGCCAGCTCCTTTCATTCAGTCAGTAGCTTCAAACATTTCTGGACGTTTTTCAATGGCAAAAATCAATGAATATTGTAAATGCACAAACAGTAATATCTCCACATTGCAAGGTGCAATTCTGAAATTTTTAGCTTTTTCCTGTTAATCCTAGCATGATAAAGAAGATTCAAAGAGAGTGAGATGCCAGCTCCTTTCATTCAGTCAGTAGCTTCAAACATTTCTGGTATATGAAAAACATGTTTTTCAATGGCAAAAATCAATGAATATTGTAAATGCACAAACAGTAATATCTCCACATTGCACGGTGCAATTCTGAAATTTTTTGCTTTTTCCTGCTAATCCTAGCATGATAAAGAAGATTCAAAGAGAGTGAGATGCCAGCTCCTTTCATTCAGTCAGTAGCTTCAAACATTTCTGGACGTTTTTCAATGGCAAAAATCAATGAATATTGTAAATGCACAAACAGTAATATCTCCACATTGCACGGTGCAATTCTGAAATTTTTAGCTTTTTCCTGTTAATCCTAGCATGATAAAGAAGATTCAAAGAGAGTGAGATGCCAGCTCCTTTCATTCAGTCAGTAGCTTCAAACATTTCTGGTATATGAAAAACATGTTTTTCAATGGCAAAACTCAATGAATATTGTAAATGCACAAACAGTAATATCTCCACATTGCACGGTGCAATTCTGAAATTTTTAGCTTTTTCCTGCTAATCCTAGCATGATAAAGAAGATTCAAAGAGAGTGAGATGCCAGCTCCTTTCATTCAGTCAGTAGCTTCAAACATTTCTGGTATATGAAAAACATGTTTTTCAATGGCAAAAATCAATGAATATTGTAAATGCACAAACAGTAATATCTCCACATTGCAAGGTGCAATTCTGAAATTTTTAGCTTTTTCCTGCTAATCCTAGCATGATAAAGAAGATTCAAAGAGAGTGAGATGCCAGCTCCTTTCATTCAGTCAGTAGCTTCAAACATTTCTGGTATATGAAAAACATGTTTTTCAATGGCAAAAATCAATGAATATTGTAAATGCACAAACAGTAATATCTCCACATTGCACGGTGCAATTCTGAAATTTTTAGCTTTTTCCTGTTAATCCTAGCATGATAAAGAAGATTCAAAGAGAGTGAGATGCCAGCTCCTTTCATTCAGTCAGTAGCTTCAAACATTTCTGGTATATGAAAAACATGTTTTTCAATGGCAAAAATCAATGAATATTGTAAATGCACAAACAGTAATATCTCCACATTGCAAGGTGCAATTCTGAAATTTTTAGCTTTTTCCTGTTAATCCTAGCATGATAAAGAAGATTCAAAGAGAGTGAGATGCCAGCTCCTTTCATTCAGTCAGTAGCTTCAAACATTTCTGGTATATGAAAAACATGTTTTTCAATGGCAAAAATCAATGAATATTGTAAATGCACAAACAGTAATATCTCCACATTGCAAGGTGCAATTCTGAAATTTTTAGCTTTTTCCTGTTAATCCTAGCATGATAAAGAAGATTCAAAGAGAGTGAGATGCCAGCTCCTTTCATTCAGTCAGTAGCTTCAAACATTTCTGGACGTTTTTCAATGGCAAAAATCAATGAATATTGTAAATGCACAAACAGTAATATCTCCACATTGCACGGTGCAATTCTGAAATTTTTAGCTTTTTCCTGTTAATCCTAGCATGATAAAGAAGATTCAAAGAGAGTGAGATGCCAGCTCCTTTCATTCAGTCAGTAGCTTCAAACATTTCTGGTATATGAAAAACATGTTTTTCAATGGCAAAAATCAATGAATATTGTAAATGCACAAACAGTAATATCTCCACATTGCAAGGTGCAATTCTGAAATTTTTTGCTTTTTCCTGTTAATCCTAGCATGATAAAGAAGATTCAAAGAGAGTGAGATGCCAGCTCCTTTCATTCAGTCAGTAGCTTCAAACATTTCTGGTATATGAAAAACATGTTTTTCAATGGCAAAAATCAATGAATATTGTAAATGCACAAACAGTAATATCTCCACATTGCACGGTGCAATTCTGAAATTTTTTGCTTTTTCCTGTTAATACTAGCATGATAAAGAAGATTCAAAGAGAGTGAGATGCCAGCTCCTTTCATTCAGTCAGTAGCTTCAAACATTTCTGGACGTTTTTCAATGGCAAAAATCAATGAATATTGTAAATGCACAAACACTAATATCTCCACATTGCAAGGTGCAATTCTGAAATTTTTAGCTTTTTCCTGTTAATCCTAGCATGATAAAGAAGATTCAAAGAGAGTGAGATGCCAGCTCCTTTCATTCAGTCAGTAGCTTCAAACATTTCTGGTATATGAAAAACATGTTTTTCAATGGCAAAAATCAATGAATATTGTAAATGCACAAACAGTAATATCTCCACATTGCAAGGTGCAATTCTGAAATTTTTAGCTTTTTCCTGCTAATCCTAGCATGATAAAGAAGATTCAAAGAGAGTGAGATGCCAGCTCCTTTCATTCAGTCAGTAGCTTCAAACATTTCTGGTATATGAAAAACATGTTTTTCAATGGCAAAAATCAATGAATATTGTAAATGCACAAACAGTAATATCTCCACATTGCAAGGTGCAATTCTGAAATTTTTAGCTTTTTCCTGTTAATCCTAGCATGATAAAGAAGATTCAAAGAGAGTGAGATGCCAGCTCCTTTCATTCAGTCAGTAGCTTCAAACATTTCTGGACGTTTTTCAATGGCAAAAATCAATGAATATTGTAAATGCACAAACAGTAATATCTCCACATTGCAAGGTGCAATTCTGAAATTTTTAGCTTTTTCCTGCTAATCCTAGCATGATAAAGAAGATTCAAAGAGAGTGAGATGCCAGCTCCTTTCATTCAGTCAGTAGCTTCAAACATTTCTGGTATATGAAAAACATGTTTTTCAATGGCAAAAATCAATGAATATTGTAAATGCACAAACAGTAATATCTCCACATTGCACGGTGCAATTCTGAAATTTTTTGCTTTTTCCTGCTAATCCTAGCATGATAAAGAAGATTCAAAGAGAGTGAGATGCCAGCTCCTTTCATTCAGTCAGTAGCTTCAAACATTTCTGGACGTTTTTCAATGGCAAAAATCAATGAATATTGTAAATGCACAAACAGTAATATCTCCACATTGCAAGGTGCAATTCTGAAATTTTTTGCTTTTTCCTGCTAATCCTAGCATGATAAAGAAGATTCAAAGAGAGTGAGATGCCAGCTCCTTTCATTCAGTCAGTAGCTTCAAACATTTCTGGTATATGAAAAACATGTTTTTCAATGGCAAAAATCAATGAATATTGTAAATGCACAAACAGTAATATCTCCACATTGCACGGTGCAATTCTGAAATTTTTTGCTTTTTCCTGCTAATCCTAGCATGATAAAGAAGATTCAAAGAGAGTGAGATGCCAGCTCCTTTCATTCAGTCAGTAGCTTCAAACATTTCTGGACGTTTTTCAATGGCAAAAATCAATGAATATTGTAAATGCACAAACAGTAATATCTCCACATTGCACGGTGCAATTCTGAAATTTTTAGCTTTTTCCTGTTAATCCTAGCATGATAAAGAAGATTCAAAGAGAGTGAGATGCCAGCTCCTTTCATTCAGTCAGTAGCTTCAAACATTTCTGGTATATGAAAAACATGTTTTTCAATGGCAAAAATCAATGAATATTGTAAATGCACAAACAGTAATATCTCCACATTGCACGGTGCAATTCTGAAATTTTTAGCTTTTTCCTGCTAATCCTAGCATGATAAAGAAGATTCAAAGAGAGTGAGATGCCAGCTCCTTTCATTCAGTCAGTAGCTTCAAACATTTCTGGTATATGAAAAACATGTTTTTCAATGGCAAAAATCAATGAATATTGTAAATGCCAAACAGTAATATCTCCACATTGCACGGTGCAATTCTGAAATTTTTAGCTTTTTCCTGCTAATCCTAGCATGATAAAGAAGATTCAAAGAGAGTGAGATGCCAGCTCCTTTCATTCAGTCAGTAGCTTCAAACATTTCTGGTATATGAAAAACATGTTTTTCAATGGCAAAAATCAATGAATATTGTAAATGCACAAACAGTAATATCTCCACATTGCACGGTGCAATTCTGAAATTTTTAGCTTTTTCCTGTTAATCCTAGCATGATAAAGAAGATTCAAAGAGAGTGAGATGCCAGCTCCTTTCATTCAGTCAGTAGCTTCAAACATTTCTGGTATATGAAAAACATGTTTTTCAATGGCAAAAATCAATGAATATTGTAAATGCACAAACAGTAATATCTCCACATTGCAAGGTGCAATTCTGAAATTTTTAGCTTTTTCCTGTTAATCCTAGCATGATAAAGAAGATTCAAAGAGAGTGAGATGCCAGCTCCTTTCATTCAGTCAGTAGCTTCAAACATTTCTGGTATATGAAAAACATGTTTTTCAATGGCAAAAATCAATGAATATTGTAAATGCACAAACAGTAATATCTCCACATTGCAAGGTGCAATTCTGAAATTTTTAGCTTTTTCCTGTTAATCCTAGCATGATAAAGAAGATTCAAAGAGAGTGAGATGCCAGCTCCTTTCATTCAGTCAGTAGCTTCAAACATTTCTGGACGTTTTTCAATGGCAAAAATCAATGAATATTGTAAATGCACAAACAGTAATATCTCCACATTGCACGGTGCAATTCTGAAATTTTTAGCTTTTTCCTGTTAATCCTAGCATGATAAAGAAGATTCAAAGAGAGTGAGATGCCAGCTCCTTTCATTCAGTCAGTAGCTTCAAACATTTCTGGTATATGAAAAACATGTTTTTCAATGGCAAAAATCAATGAATATTGTAAATGCACAAACAGTAATATCTCCACATTGCAAGGTGCAATTCTGAAATTTTTTGCTTTTTCCTGTTAATCCTAGCATGATAAAGAAGATTCAAAGAGAGTGAGATGCCAGCTCCTTTCATTCAGTCAGTAGCTTCAAACATTTCTGGTATATGAAAAACATGTTTTTCAATGGCAAAAATCAATGAATATTGTAAATGCACAAACAGTAATATCTCCACATTGCACGGTGCAATTCTGAAATTTTTTGCTTTTTCCTGTTAATCCTAGCATGATAAAGAAGATTCAAAGAGAGTGAGATGCCAGCTCCTTTCATTCAGTCAGTAGCTTCAAACATTTCTGGATGTTTTTCAATGGCAAAAATCAATGAATATTGTAAATGCACAAACAGTAATATCTCCACATTGCAAGGTGGAATTCTGAAATTTTTAGCTTTTTCCTGTTAATCCTAGCATGATAAAGAAGATTCAAAGAGAGTGAGATGCCAGCTCCTTTCATTCAGTCAGTAGCTTCAAACATTTCTGGTATATGAAAAACATGTTTTTCAATGGCAAAAATCAATGAATATTGTAAATGCACAAACAGTAATATCTCCACATTGCACGGTGCAATTCTGAAATTTTTTGCTTTTTCCTGCTAATCCTAGCATGATAAAGAAGATTCAAAGAGAGTGAGATGCCAGCTCCTTTCATTCAGTCAGTAGCTTCAAACATTTCTGGACGTTTTTCAATGGCAAAAATCAATGAATATTGTAAATGCACAAACAGTAATATCTCCACATTGCACGGTGCAATTCTGAAATTTTTAGCTTTTTCCTGTTAATCCTAGCATGATAAAGAAGATTCAAAGAGAGTAAGATGCCAGCTCCTTTCATTCAGTCAGTAGCTTCAAACATTTCTGGTATATGAAAAACATGTTTTTCAATGGCAAAACTCAATGAATATTGTAAATGCACAAACAGTAATATCTCCACATTGCACGGTGCAATTCTGAAATTTTTAGCTTTTTCCTGCTAATCCTAGCATGATAAAGAAGATTCAAAGAGAGTGAGATGCCAGCTCCTTTCATTCAGTCAGTAGCTTCAAACATTTCTGGTATATGAAAAACATGTTTTTCAATGGCAAAAATCAATGAATATTGTAAATGCACAAACAGTAATATCTCCACATTGCAAGGTGCAATTCTGAAATTTTTAGCTTTTTCCTGCTAATCCTAGCATGATAAAGAAGATTCAAAGAGAGTGAGATGCCAGCTCCTTTCATTCAGTCAGTAGCTTCAAACATTTCTGGTATATGAAAAACATGTTTTTCAATGGCAAAAATCAATGAATATTGTAAATGCACAAACAGTAATATCTCCACATTGCACGGTGCAATTCTGAAATTTTTAGCTTTTTCCTGCTAATCCTAGCATGATAAAGAAGATTCAAAGAGAGTGAGATGCCAGCTCCTTTCATTCAGTCAGTAGCTTCAAACATTTCTGGTATATGAAAAACATGTTTTTCAATGGCAAAAATCAATGAATATTGTAAATGCACAAACAGTAATATCTCCACATTGCACGGTGCAATTCTGAAATTTTTAGCTTTTTCCTGTTAATCCTAGCATGATAAAGAAGATTCAAAGAGAGTGAGATGCCAGCTCCTTTCATTCAGTCAGTAGCTTCAAACATTTCTGGTATATGAAAAACATGTTTTTCAATGGCAAAAATCAATGAATATTGTAAATGCACAAACAGTAATATCTCCACATTGCAAGGTGCAATTCTGAAATTTTTAGCTTTTTCCTGTTAATCCTAGCATGATAAAGAAGATTCAAAGAGAGTGAGATGCCAGCTCCTTTCATTCAGTCAGTAGCTTCAAACATTTCTGGTATATGAAAAACATGTTTTTCAATGGCAAAAATCAATGAATATTGTAAATGCACAAACAGTAATATCTCCACATTGCAAGGTGCAATTCTGAAATTTTTAGCTTTTTCCTGTTAATCCTAGCATGATAAAGAAGATTCAAAGAGAGTGAGATGCCAGCTCCTTTCATTCAGTCAGTAGCTTCAAACATTTCTGGACGTTTTTCAATGGCAAAAATCAATGAATATTGTAAATGCACAAACAGTAATATCTCCACATTGCACGGTGCAATTCTGAAATTTTTAGCTTTTTCCTGTTAATCCTAGCATGATAAAGAAGATTCAAAGAGAGTGAGATGCCAGCTCCTTTCATTCAGTCAGTAGCTTCAAACATTTCTGGTATATGAAAAACATGTTTTTCAATGGCAAAAATCAATGAATATTGTAAATGCACAAACAGTAATATCTCCACATTGCAAGGTGCAATTCTGAAATTTTTTGCTTTTTCCTGTTAATCCTAGCATGATAAAGAAGATTCAAAGAGAGTGAGATGCCAGCTCCTTTCATTCAGTCAGTAGCTTCAAACATTTCTGGTATATGAAAAACATGTTTTTCAATGGCAAAAATCAATGAATATTGTAAATGCACAAACAGTAATATCTCCACATTGCACGGTGCAATTCTGAAATTTTTTGCTTTTTCCTGTTAATCCTAGCATGATAAAGAAGATTCAAAGAGAGTGAGATGCCAGCTCCTTTCATTCAGTCAGTAGCTTCAAACATTTCTGGATGTTTTTCAATGGCAAAAATCAATGAATATTGTAAATGCACAAACAGTAATATCTCCACATTGCAAGGTGGAATTCTGAAATTTTTAGCTTTTTCCTGTTAATCCTAGCATGATAAAGAAGATTCAAAGAGAGTGAGATGCCAGCTCCTTTCATTCAGTCAGTAGCTTCAAACATTTCTGGTATATGAAAAACATGTTTTTCAATGGCAAAAATCAATGAATATTGTAAATGCACAAACAGTAATATCTCCACATTGCACGGTGCAATTCTGAAATTTTTTGCTTTTTCCTGCTAATCCTAGCATGATAAAGAAGATTCAAAGAGAGTGAGATGCCAGCTCCTTTCATTCAGTCAGTAGCTTCAAACATTTCTGGTCGTTTTTCAATGGCAAAAATCAATGAATATTGTAAATGCACAAACAGTAATATCTCCACATTGCACGGTGCAATTCTGAAATTTTTAGCTTTTTCCTGTTAATCCTAGCATGATAAAGAAGATTCAAAGAGAGTAAGATGCCAGCTCCTTTCATTCAGTCAGTAGCTTCAAACATTTCTGGTATATGAAAAACATGTTTTTCAATGGCAAAACTCAATGAATATTGTAAATGCACAAACAGTAATATCTCCACATTGCACGGTGCAATTCTGAAATTTTTAGCTTTTTCCTGCTAATCCTAGCATGATAAAGAAGATTCAAAGAGAGTGAGATGCCAGCTCCTTTCATTCAGTCAGTAGCTTCAAACATTTCTGGTATATGAAAAACATGTTTTTCAATGGCAAAAATCAATGAATATTGTAAATGCACAAACAGTAATATCTCCACATTGCAAGGTGCAATTCTGAAATTTTTAGCTTTTTCCTGCTAATCCTAGCATGATAAAGAAGATTCAAAGAGAGTGAGATGCCAGCTCCTTTCATTCAGTCAGTAGCTTCAAACATTTCTGGTATATGAAAAACATGTTTTTCAATGGCAAAAATCAATGAATATTGTAAATGCACAAACAGTAATATCTCCACATTGCAAGGTGCAATTCTGAAATTTTTAGCTTTTTCCTGCTAATCCTAGCATGATAAAGAAGATTCAAAGAGAGTGAGATGCCAGCTCCTTTCATTCAGTCAGTAGCTTCAAACATTTCTGGACGTTTTTCAATGGCAAAAATCAATGAATATTGTAAATGCACAAACAGTAATATCTCCACATTGCAAGGTGCAATTCTGAAATTTTTTGCTTTTTCCTGCTAATCCTAGCATGATAAAGAAGATTCAAAGAGAGTGAGATGCCAGCTCCTTTCATTCAGTCAGTAGCTTCAAACATTTCTGGTATATGAAAAACATGTTTTTCAATGGCAAAAATCAATGAATATTGTAAATGCACAAACAGTAATATCTCCACATTGCACGGTGCAATTCTGAAATTTTTAGCTTTTTCCTGTTAATCCTAGCATGATAAAGAAGATTCAAAGAGAGTGAGATGCCAGCTCCTTTCATTCAGTCAGTAGCTTCAAACATTTCTGGTATATGAAAAACATGTTTTTCAATGGCAAAAATCAATGAATATTGTAAATGCACAAACAGTAATATCTCCACATTGCACGGTGCAATTCTGAAATTTTTTGCTTTTTCCTGCTAATCCTAGCATGATAAAGAAGATTCAAAGAGAGTGAGATGCCAGCTCCTTTCATTCAGTCAGTAGCTTCAAACATTTCTGGACGTTTTTCAATGGCAAAAATCAATGAATATTGTAAATGCACAAACAGTAATATCTCCACATTGCACGGTGCAATTCTGAAATTTTTAGCTTTTTCCTGTTAATCCTAGCATGATAAAGAAGATTCAAAGAGAGTGAGATGCCAGCTCCTTTCATTCAGTCAGTAGCTTCAAACATTTCTGGTATATGAAAAACATGTTTTTCAATGGCAAAAATCAATGAATATTGTAAATGCACAAACAGTAATATCTCCACATTGCACGGTGCAATTCTGAAATTTTTAGCTTTTTCCTGCTAATCCTAGCATGATAAAGAAGATTCAAAGAGAGTGAGATGCCAGCTCCTTTCATTCAGTCAGTAGCTTCAAACATTTCTGGTATATGAAAAACATGTTTTTCAATGGCAAAAATCAATGAATATTGTAAATGCACAAACAGTAATATCTCCACATTGCACGGTGCAATTCTGAAATTTTTTGCTTTTTCCTGCTAATCCTAGCATGATAAAGAAGATTCAAAGAGAGTGAGATGCCAGCTCCTTTCATTCAGTCAGTAGCTTCAAACATTTCTGGACGTTTTTCAATGGTAAAAATCAATGAATATTGTAAATGCACAAACAGTAATATCTCCACATTGCACGGTGCAATTCTGAAATTTTTAGCTTTTTCCTGTTAATCCTAGCATGATAAAGAAGATTCAAAGAGAGTGAGATGCCAGCTCCTTTCATTCAGTCAGTAGCTTCAAACATTTCTGGTATATGAAAAACATGTTTTTCAATGGCAAAAATCAATGAATATTGTAAATGCACAAACAGTAATATCTCCACATTGCAAGGTGCAATTCTGAAATTTTTAGCTTTTTCCTGTTAATCCTAGCATGATAAAGAAGATTCAAAGAGAGTGAGATGCCAGCTCCTTTCATTCAGTCAGTAGCTTCAAACATTTCTGGTATATGAAAAACATGTTTTTCAATGGCAAAAATCAATGAATATTGTAAATGCACAAACAGTAATATCTCCACATTGCAAGGTGCAATTCTGAAATTTTTAGCTTTTTCCTGCTAATCCTAGCATGATAAAGAAGATTCAAAGAGAGTGAGATGCCAGCTCCTTTCATTCAGTCAGTAGCTTCAAACATTTCTGGTATATGAAAAACATGTTTTTCAATGGCAAAAATCAATGAATATTGTAAATGCACAAACAGTAATATCTCCACATTGCAAGGTGCAATTCTGAAATTTTTAGCTTTTTCCTGTTAATCCTAGCATGATAAAGAAGATTCAAAGAGAGTGAGATGCCAGCTCCTTTCATTCAGTCAGTAGCTTCAAACATTTCTGGACGTTTTTCAATGGCAAAAATCAATGAATATTGTAAATGCACAAACAGTAATATCTCCACATTGCACGGTGCAATTCTGAAATTTTTAGCTTTTTCCTGTTAATCCTAGCATGATAAAGAAGATTCAAAGAGAGTGAGATGCCAGCTCCTTTCATTCAGTCAGTAGCTTCAAACATTTCTGGTATATGAAAAACATGTTTTTCAATGGCAAAAATCAATGAATATTGTAAATGCACAAACAGTAATATCTCCACATTGCACGGTGCAATTCTGAAATTTTTAGCTTTTTCCTGCTAATCCTAGCATGATAAAGAAGATTCAAAGAGAGTGAGATGCCAGCTCCTTTCATTCAGTCAGTAGCTTCAAACATTTCTGGACGTTTTTCAATGGCAAAAATCAATGAATATTGTAAATGCACAAACAGTAATATCTCCACATTGCAAGGTGCAATTCTGAAATTTTTTGCTTTTTCCTGCTAATCCTAGCATGATAAAGAAGATTCAAAGAGAGTGAGATGCCAGCTCCTTTCATTCAGTCAGTAGCTTCAAACATTTCTGGTATATGAAAAACATGTTTTTCAATGGCAAAAATCAATGAATATTGTAAATGCACAAACAGTAATATCTCCACATTGCACGGTGCAATTCTGAAATTTTTTGCTTTTTCCTGCTAATCCTAGCATGATAAAGAAGATTCAAAGAGAGTGAGATGCCAGCTCCTTTCATTCAGTCAGTAGCTTCAAACATTTCTGGTATATGAAAAACATGTTTTTCAATGGCAAAAATCAATGAATATTGTAAATGCACAAACAGTAATATCTCCACATTGCAAGGTGCAATTCTGAAATTTCTAGCTTTTTCCTGTTAATCCTAGCATGATAAAGAAGATTCAAAGAGAGTGACATGCCAGCTCCTTTCATTCAGTCAGTAGCTTCAAACATTTCTGGACGTTTTTCAATGGCAAAAATCAATGAATATTGTAAATGCACAAACAGTAATATCTCCACATTGCAAGGTGCAATTCTGAAATTTTTAGCTTTTTCCTGCTAATCCTAGCATGATAAAGAAGATTCAAAGAGAGTGAGATGCCAGCTCCTTTCATTCAGTCAGTAGCTTCAAACATTTCTGGTATATGAAAAACATGTTTTTCAATGGCAAAAATCAATGAATATTGTAAATGCACAAACAGTAATATCTCCACATTGCACGGTGCAATTCTGAAATTTTTTGCTTTTTCCTGCTAATCCTAGCATGATAAAGAAGATTCAAAGAGAGTGAGATGCCAGCTCCTTTCATTCAGTCAGTAGCTTCAAACATTTCTGGACGTTTTTCAATGGCAAAAATCAATGAATATTGTAAATGCACAAACAGTAATATCTCCACATTGCAAGGTGCAATTCTGAAATTTTTTGCTTTTTCCTGCTAATCCTAGCATGATAAAGAAGATTCAAAGAGAGTGAGATGCCAGCTCCTTTCATTCAGTCAGTAGCTTCAAACATTTCTGGTATATGAAAAACATGTTTTTCAATGGCAAAAATCAATGAATATTGTAAATGCACAAACAGTAATATCTCCACATTGCACGGTGCAATTCTGAAATTTTTTGCTTTTTCCTGCTAATCCTAGCATGATAAAGAAGATTCAAAGAGAGTGAGATGCCAGCTCCTTTCATTCAGTCAGTAGCTTCAAACATTTCTGGTATATGAAAAACATGTTTTTCAATGGCAAAAATCAATGAATATTGTAAATGCACAAACAGTAATATCTCCACATTGCACGGTGCAATTCTGAAATTTTTAGCTTTTTCCTGCTAATCCTAGCATGATAAAGAAGATTCAAAGAGAGTGAGATGCCAGCTCCTTTCATTCAGTCAGTAGCTTCAAACATTTCTGGTATATGAAAAACATGTTTTTCAATGGCAAAAATCAATGAATATTGTAAATGCACAAACAGTAATATCTCCACATTGCACGGTGCAATTCTGAAATTTTTTGCTTTTTCCTGCTAATCCTAGCATGATAAAGAAGATTCAAAGAGAGTGAGATGCCAGCTCCTTTCATTCAGTCAGTAGCTTCAAACATTTCTGGACGTTTTTCAATGGCAAAAATCAATGAATATTGTAAATGCACAAACAGTAATATCTCCACATTGCAAGGTGCAATTCTGAAATTTTTAGCTTTTTCCTGTTAATCCTAGCATGATAAAGAAGATTCAAAGAGAGTGAGATGCCAGCTCCTTTCATTCAGTCAGTAGCTTCAAACATTTCTGGTATATGAAAAACATGTTTTTCAATGGCAAAAATCAATGAATATTGTAAATGCACAAACAGTAATATCTCCACATTGCAAGGTGCAATTCTGAAATTTTTAGCTTTTTCCTGCTAATCCTAGCATGATAAAGAAGATTCAAAGAGAGTGAGATGCCAGCTCCTTTCATTCAGTCAGTAGCTTCAAACATTTCTGGTATATGAAAAACATGTTTTTCAATGGCAAAAATCAATGAATATTGTAAATGCACAAACAGTAATATCTCCACATTGCAAGGTGCAATTCTGAAATTTTTAGCTTTTTCCTGTTAATCCTAGCATGATAAAGAAGATTCAAAGAGAGTGAGATGCCAGCTCCTTTCATTCAGTCAGTAGCTTCAAACATTTCTGGACGTTTTTCAATGGCAAAAATCAATGAATATTGTAAATGCACAAACAGTAATATCTCCACATTGCAAGGTGCAATTCTGAAATTTTTAGCTTTTTCCTGCTAATCCTAGCATGATAAAGAAGATTCAAAGAGAGTGAGATGCCAGCTCCTTTCATTCAGTCAGTAGCTTCAAACATTTCTGGTATATGAAAAACATGTTTTTCAATGGCAAAAATCAATGAATATTGTAAATGCACAAACAGTAATATCTCCACATTGCACGGTGCAATTCTGAAATTTTTTGCTTTTTCCTGCTAATCCTAGCATGATAAAGAAGATTCAAAGAGAGTGAGATGCCAGCTCCTTTCATTCAGTCAGTAGCTTCAAACATTTCTGGACGTTTTTCAATGGCAAAAATCAATGAATATTGTAAATGCACAAACAGTAATATCTCCACATTGCAAGGTGCAATTCTGAAATGTTTTGCTTTTTCCTGCTAATCCTAGCATGATAAAGAAGATTCAAAGAGAGTGAGATGCCAGCTCCTTTCATTCAGTCAGTAGCTTCAAACATTTCTGGTATATGAAAAACATGTTTTTCAATGGCAAAAATCAATGAATATTGTAAATGCACAAACAGTAATATCTCCACATTGCACGGTGCAATTCTGAAATTTTTTGCTTTTTCCTGCTAATCCTAGCATGATAAAGAAGATTCAAAGAGAGTGAGATGCCAGCTCCTTTCATTCAGTCAGTAGCTTCAAACATTTCTGGACGTTTTTCAATGGCAAAAATCAATGAATATTGTAAATGCACAAACAATAATATCTCCACATTGCACGGTGCAATTCTGAAATTTTTAGCTTTTTCCTGTTAATCCTAGCATGATAAAGAAGATTCAAAGAGAGTGAGATGCCAGCTCCTTTCATTCAGTCAGTAGCTTCAAACATTTCTGGTATATGAAAAACATGTTTTTCAATGGCAAAAATCAATGAATATTGTAAATGCACAAACAGTAATATCTCCACATTGCACGGTGCAATTCTGAAATGTTTAGCTTTTTCCTGCTAATCCTAGCATGATAAAGAAGATTCAAAGAGAGTGAGATGCCAGCTCCTTTCATTCAGTCAGTAGCTTCAAACATTTCTGGACGTTTTTCAATGGCAAAAATCAATGAATATTGTAAATGCACAAACAGTAATATCTCCACATTGCAAGGTGCAATTCTGAAATTTTTTGCTTTTTCCTGCTAATCCTAGCATGATAAAGAAGATTCAAAGAGAGTGAGATGCCAGCTCCTTTCATTCAGTCAGTAGCTTCAAACATTTCTGGTATATGAAAAACATGTTTTTCAATGGCAAAAATCAATGAATATTGTAAATGCACAAACAGTAATATCTCCACATTGCACGGTGCAATTCTGAAATTTTTTGCTTTTTCCTGCTAATCCTAGCATGATAAAGAAGATTCAAAGAGAGTGAGATGCCAGCTCCTTTCATTCAGTCAGTAGCTTCAAACATTTCTGGACGTTTTTCAATGGCAAAAATCAATGAATATTGTAAATGTACAAACAGTAATATCTCCACATTGCACGGTGCAATTCTGAAATTTTTAGCTTTTTCCTGTTAATCCTAGCATGATAAAGAAGATTCAAAGAGAGTGAGATGCCAGCTCCTTTCATTCAGTCAGTAGCTTCAAACATTTCTGGTATATGAAAAACATGTTTTTCAATGGCAAAAATCAATGAATATTGTAAATGCACAAACAGTAATATCTCCACATTGCAAGGTGCAATTCTGAAATTTTTAGCTTTTTCCTGTTAATCCTAGCATGATAAAGAAGATTCAAAGAGAGTGAGATGCCAGCTCCTTTCATTCAGTCAGTAGCTTCAAACATTTCTGGACGTTTTTCAATGGCAAAAATCAATGAATATTGTAAATGCACAAACAGTAATATCTCCACATTGCAAGGTGCAATTCTGAAATTTTTAGCTTTTTCCTGCTAATCCTAGCATGATAAAGAAGATTCAAAGAGAGTGAGATGCCAGCTCCTTTCATTCAGTCAGTAGCTTCAAACATTTCTGGACGTTTTTCAATGGCAAAAATCAATGAATATTGTAAATGCACAAACAGTAATATCTCCACATTGCAAGGTGCAATTCTGAAATTTTTAGCTTTTTCCTGCTAATCCTAGCATGATAAAGAAGATTCAAAGAGAGTGAGATGCCAGCTCCTTTCATTCAGTCAGTAGCTTCAAACATTTCTGGACGTTTTTCAATGGCAAAAATCAATGAATATTGTAAATGCACAAACAGTAATATCTCCACATTGCAAGGTGCAATTCTGAAATTTTTTGCTTTTTCCTGCTAATCCTAGCATGATAAAGAAGATTCAAAGAGAGTGAGATGCCAGCTCCTTTCATTCAGTCAGTAGCTTCAAACATTTCTGGTATATGAAAAACATGTTTTTCAATGGCAAAAATCAATGAATATTGTAAATGCACAAACAGTAATATCTCCACATTGCACGGTGCAATTCTGAAATTTTTTGCTTTTTCCTGCTAATCCTAGCATGATAAAGAAGATTCAAAGAGAGTGAGATGCCAGCTCCTTTCATTCAGTCAGTAGCTTCAAACATTTCTGGTATATGAAAAACATGTTTTTCAATGGCAAAAATCAATGAATATTGTAAATGCACAAACAGTAATATCTCCACATTGCACGGTGCAATTCTGAAATTTTTAGCTTTTTCCTGCTAATCCTAGCATGATAAAGAAGATTCAAAGAGAGTGAGATGCCAGCTCCTTTCATTCAGTCAGTAGCTTCAAACATTTCTGGTATATGAAAAACATGTTTTTCAATGGCAAAAATCAATGAATATTGTAAATGCACAAACAGTAATATCTCCACATTGCACGGTGCAATTCTGAAATTTTTTGCTTTTTCCTGCTAATCCTAGCATGATAAAGAAGATTCAAAGAGAGTGAGATGCCAGCTCCTTTCATTCAGTCAGTAGCTTCAAACATTTCTGGACGTTTTTCAATGGCAAAAATCAATGAATATTGTAAATGCACAAACAGTAATATCTCCACATTGCACGGTGCAATTCTGAAATTTTTAGCTTTTTCCTGTTAATCCTAGCATGATAAAGAAGATTCAAAGAGAGTGAGATGCCAGCTCCTTTCATTCAGTCAGTAGCTTCAAACATTTCTGGTATATGAAAAACATGTTTTTCAATGGCAAAAATCAATGAATATTGTAAATGCACAAACAGTAATATCTCCACATTGCACGGTGCAATTCTGAAATTTTTAGCTTTTTCCTGCTAATCCTAGCATGATAAAGAAGATTCAAAGAGAGTGAGATGCCAGCTCCTTTCATTCAGTCAGTAGCTTCAAACATTTCTGGTATATGAAAAACATGCTTTTCAATGGCAAAAATCAATGAATATTGTAAATGCACAAACAGTAATATCTCCACATTGCACGGTGCAATTCTGAAATTTTTTGCTTTTTCCTGCTAATCCTAGCATGATAAAGAAGATTCAAAGAGAGTGAGATGCCAGCTCCTTTCATTCAGTCAGTAGCTTCAAACATTTCTGGTATATGAAAAACATGTTTTTCAATGGCAAAAATCAATGAATATTGTAAATGCACAAACAGTAATATCTCCACATTGCACGGTGCAATTCTGAAATTTTTAGCTTTTTCCTGTTAATCCTAGCATGATAAAGAAGATTCAAAGAGAGTGATATGCCAGCTCCTTTCATTCAGTCAGTAGCTTCAAACATTTCTGGTATATGAAAAACATGTTTTTCAATGGCAAAAATCAATGAATATTGTAAATGCACAAACAGTAATATCTCCACATTGCAAGGTGCAATTCTGAAATTTTTAGCTTTTTCCTGTTAATCCTAGCATGATAAAGAAGATTCAAAGAGAGTGAGATGCCAGCTCCTTTCATTCAGTCAGTAGCTTCAAACATTTCTGGTATATGAAAAACATGTTTTTCAATGGCAAAAATCAATGAATATTGTAAATGCACAAACAGTAATATCTCCACATTGCAAGGTGCAATTCTGAAATTTTTAGCTTTTTCCTGTTAATCCTAGCATGATAAAGAAGATTCAAAGAGAGTGAGATGCCAGCTCCTTTCATTCAGTCAGTAGCTTCAAACATTTCTGGACGTTTTTCAATGGCAAAAATCAATGAATATTGTAAATGCACAAACAGTAATATCTCCACATTGCACGGTGCAATTCTGAAATTTTTAGCTTTTTCCTGTTAATCCTAGCATGATAAAGAAGATTCAAAGAGAGTGAGATGCCAGCTCCTTTCATTCAGTCAGTAGCTTCAAACATTTCTGGTATATGAAAAACATGTTTTCAATGGCAAAAATCAATGAATATTGTAAATGCACAAACAGTAATATCTCCACATTGCAAGGTGCAATTCTGAAATTTTTTGCTTTTTCCTGTTAATCCTAGCATGATAAAGAAGATTCAAAGAGAGTGAGATGCCAGCTCCTTTCATTCAGTCAGTAGCTTCAAACATTTCTGGTATATGAAAAACATGTTTTTCAATGGCAAAAATCAATGAATATTGTAAATGCACAAACAGTAATATCTCCACATTGCACGGTGCAATTCTGAAATTTTTAGCTTTTTCCTGTTAATCCTAGCATGATAAAGAAGATTCAAAGAGAGTGAGATGCCAGCTCCTTTCATTCAGTCAGTAGCTTCAAACATTTCTGGTATATGAAAAACATGTTTTTCAATGGCAAAAATCAATGAATATTGTAAATGCACAAACAGTAATATCTCCACATTGCACGGTGCAATTCTGAAATTTTTAGCTTTTTCCTGCTAATCCTAGCATGATAAAGAAGATTCAAAGAGAGTGAGATGCCAGCTCCTTTCATTCAGTCAGTAGCTTCAAACATTTCTGGTATATGAAAAACATGCTTTTCAATGGCAAAAATCAATGAATATTGTAAATGCACAAACAGTAATATCTCCACATTGCACGGTGCAATTCTGAAATTTTTTGCTTTTTCCTGCTAATCCTAGCATGATAAAGAAGATTCAAAGAGAGTGAGATGCCAGCTCCTTTCATTCAGTCAGTAGCTTCAAACATTTCTGGTATATGAAAAACATGTTTTTCAATGGCAAAAATCAATGAATATTGTAAATGCACAAACAGTAATATCTCCACATTGCACGGTGCAATTCTGAAATTTTTAGCTTTTTCCTGTTAATCCTAGCATGATAAAGAAGATTCAAAGAGAGTGATATGCCAGCTCCTTTCATTCAGTCAGTAGCTTCAAACATTTCTGGTATATGAAAAACATGTTTTTCAATGGCAAAAATCAATGAATATTGTAAATGCACAAACAGTAATATCTCCACATTGCAAGGTGCAATTCTGAAATTTTTAGCTTTTTCCTGTTAATCCTAGCATGATAAAGAAGATTCAAAGAGAGTGAGATGCCAGCTCCTTTCATTCAGTCAGTAGCTTCAAACATTTCTGGTATATGAAAAACATGTTTTTCAATGGCAAAAATCAATGAATATTGTAAATGCACAAACAGTAATATCTCCACATTGCAAGGTGCAATTCTGAAATTTTTAGCTTTTTCCTGTTAATCCTAGCATGATAAAGAAGATTCAAAGAGAGTGAGATGCCAGCTCCTTTCATTCAGTCAGTAGCTTCAAACATTTCTGGACGTTTTTCAATGGCAAAAATCAATGAATATTGTAAATGCACAAACAGTAATATCTCCACATTGCACGGTGCAATTCTGAAATTTTTAGCTTTTTCCTGTTAATCCTAGCATGATAAAGAAGATTCAAAGAGAGTGAGATGCCAGCTCCTTTCATTCAGTCAGTAGCTTCAAACATTTCTGGTATATGAAAAACATGTTTTTCAATGGCAAAAATCAATGAATATTGTAAATGCACAAACAGTAATATCTCCACATTGCACGGTGCAATTCTGAAATTTTTAGCATTTTCCTGCTAATCCTAGCATGATAAAGAAGATTCAAAGAGAGTGAGATGCCAGCTCCTTTCATTCAGTCAGTAGCTTCAAACATTTCTGGTATATGAAAAACATGCTTTTCAATGGCAAAAATCAATGAATATTGTAAATGCACAAACAGTAATATCTCCACATTGCACGGTGCAATTCTGAAATTTTTTGCTTTTTCCTGCTAATCCTAGCATGATAAAGAAGATTCAAAGAGAGTGAGATGCCAGCTCCTTTCATTCAGTCAGTAGCTTCAAACATTTCTGGTATATGAAAAACATGTTTTTCAATGGCAAAAATCAATGAATATTGTAAATGCACAAACAGTAATATCTCCACATTGCACGGTGCAATTCTGAAATTTTTAGCTTTTTCCTGTTAATCCTAGCATGATAAAGAAGATTCAAAGAGAGTGATATGCCAGCTCCTTTCATTCAGTCAGTAGCTTCAAACATTTCTGGTATATGAAAAACATGTTTTTCAATGGCAAAAATCAATGAATATTGTAAATGCACAAACAGTAATATCTCCACATTGCAAGGTGCAATTCTGAAATTTTTAGCTTTTTCCTGTTAATCCTAGCATGATAAAGAAGATTCAAAGAGAGTGAGATGCCAGCTCCTTTCATTCAGTCAGTAGCTTCAAACATTTCTGGTATATGAAAAACATGTTTTTCAATGGCAAAAATCAATGAATATTGTAAATGCACAAACAGTAATATCTCCACATTGCAAGGTGCAATTCTGAAATTTTTAGCTTTTTCCTGTTAATCCTAGCATGATAAAGAAGATTCAAAGAGAGTGAGATGCCAGCTCCTTTCATTCAGTCAGTAGCTTCAAACATTTCTGGACGTTTTTCAATGGCAAAAATCAATGAATATTGTAAATGCACAAACAGTAATATCTCCACATTGCACGGTGCAATTCTGAAATTTTTAGCTTTTTCCTGTTAATCCTAGCATGATAAAGAAGATTCAAAGAGAGTGAGATGCCAGCTCCTTTCATTCAGTCAGTAGCTTCAAACATTTCTGGTATATGAAAAACATGTTTTCAATGGCAAAAATCAATGAATATTGTAAATGCACAAACAGTAATATCTCCACATTGCAAGGTGCAATTCTGAAATTTTTTGCTTTTTCCTGTTAATCCTAGCATGATAAAGAAGATTCAAAGAGAGTGAGATGCCAGCTCCTTTCATTCAGTCAGTAGCTTCAAACATTTCTGGTATATGAAAAACATGTTTTTCAATGGCAAAAATCAATGAATATTGTAAATGCACAAACAGTAATATCTCCACATTGCACGGTGCAATTCTGAAATTTTTAGCTTTTTCCTGTTAATCCTAGCATGATAAAGAAGATTCAAAGAGAGTGAGATGCCAGCTCCTTTCATTCAGTCAGTAGCTTCAAACATTTCTGGTATATGAAAAACATGTTTTTCAATGGCAAAAATCAATGAATATTGTAAATGCACAAACAGTAATATCTCCACATTGCAAGGTGCAATTCTGAAATTTTTAGCTTTTTCCTGTTAATCCTAGCATGATAAAGAAGATTCAAAGAGAGTGAGATGCCAGCTCCTTTCATTCAGTCAGTAGCTTCAAACATTTCTGGTATATGAAAAACATGTTTTTCAATGGCAAAAATCAATGAATATTGTAAATGCACAAACAGTAATATCTCCACATTGCAAGGTGCAATTCTGAAATTTTTAGCTTTTTCCTGTTAATCCTAGCATGATAAAGAAGATTCAAAGAGAGTGAGATGCCAGCTCCTTTCATTCAGTCAGTAGCTTCAAACATTTCTGGACGTTTTTCAATGGCAAAAATCAATGAATATTGTAAATGCACAAACAGTAATATCTCCACATTGCAAGGTGCAATTCTGAAATTTTTAGCTTTTTCCTGCTAATCCTAGCATGATAAAGAAGATTCAAAGAGAGTGAGATGCCAGCTCCTTTCATTCAGTCAGTAGCTTCAAACATTTCTGGTATATGAAAAACATGTTTTTCAATGGCAAAAATCAATGAATATTGTAAATGCACAAACAGTAATATCTCCACATTGCACGGTGCAATTCTGAAATTTTTTGCTTTTTCCTGCTAATCCTAGCATGATAAAGAAGATTCAAAGAGAGTGAGATGCCAGCTCCTTTCATTCAGTCAGTAGCTTCAAACATTTCTGGACGTTTTTCAATGGCAAAAATCAATGAATATTGTAAATGCACAAACAGTAATATCTCCACATTGCAAGGTGCAATTCTGAAATTTTTTGCTTTTTCCTGCTAATCCTAGCATGATAAAGAAGATTCAAAGAGAGTGAGATGCCAGCTCCTTTCATTCAGTCAGTAGCTTCAAACATTTCTGGTATATGAAAAACATGTTTTTCAATGGCAAAAATCAATGAATATTGTAAATGCACAAACAGTAATATCTCCACATTGCACGGTGCAATTCTGAAATTTTTTGCTTTTTCCTGCTAATCCTAGCATGATAAAGAAGATTCAAAGAGAGTGAGATGCCAGCTCCTTTCATTCAGTCAGTAGCTTCAAATATTTCTGGTATATGAAAAACATGTTTTTCAATGGCAAAAATCAATGAATATTGTAAATGCACAAACAGTAATATCTCCACATTGCACGGTGCAATTCTGAAATTTTTAGCTTTTTCCTGCTAATCCTAGCATGATAAAGAAGATTCAAAGAGAGTGAGATGCCAGCTCCTTTCATTCAGTCAGTAGCTTCAAACATTTCTGGTATATGAAAAACATGTTTTTCAATGGCAAAAATCAATGAATATTGTAAATGCACAAACAGTAATATCTCCACATTGCACGGTGCAATTCTGAAATTTTTTGCTTTTTCCTGCTAATCCTAGCATGATAAAGAAGATTCAAAGAGAGTGAGATGCCAGCTCCTTTCATTCAGTCAGTAGCTTCAAACATTTCTGGATGTTTTTCAATGGCAAAAATCAATGAATATTGTAAATGCACAAACAGTAATATCTCCACATTGCACGGTGCAATTCTGAAATTTTTAGCTTTTTCCTGTTAATCCTAGCATGATAAAGAAGATTCAAAGAGAGTGAGATGCCAGCTCCTTTCATTCAGTCAGTAGCTTCAAACATTTCTGGTATATGAAAAACATGTTTTTCAATGGCAAAAATCAATGAATATTGTAAATGCACAAACAGTAATATCTCCACATTGCACGGTGCAATTCTGAAATTTTTAGCTTTTTCCTGCTAATCCTAGCATGATAAAGAAGATTCAAAGAGAGTGAGATGCCAGCTCCTTTCATTCAGTCAGTAGCTTCAAACATTTCTGGTATATGAAAAACATGTTTTTCAATGGCAAAAATCAATGAATATTGTAAATGCACAAACAGTAATATCTCCACATTGCACAGTGCAATTCTGAAATTTTTTGCTTTTTCCTGCTAATCCTAGCATGATAAAGAAGATTCAAAGAGAGTGAGATGCCAGCTCCTTTCATTCAGTCAGTAGCTTCAAACATTTCTGGACGTTTTTCAATGGCAAAAATCAATGAATATTGTAAATGCACAAACAGTAATATCTCCACATTGCACGGTGCAATTCTGAAATTTTTAGCTTTTTCCTGTTAATCCTAGCATGATAAAGAAGATTCAAAGAGAGTGAGATGCCAGCTCCTTTCATTCAGTCAGTAGCTTCAAACATTTCTGGTATATGAAAAACATGTTTTTCAATGGCAAAAATCAATGAATATTGTAAATGCACAAACAGTAATATCTCCACATTGCACGGTGCAATTCTGAAATTTTTAGCTTTTTCCTGCTAATCCTAGCATGATAAAGAAGATTCAAAGAGAGTGAGATGCCAGCTCCTTTCATTCAGTCAGTAGCTTCAAACATTTCTGGTATATGAAAAACATGTTTTTCAATGGCAAAAATCAATGAATATTGTAAATGCACAAACAGTAATATCTCCACATTGCACGGTGCAATTCTGAAATTTTTTGCTTTTTCCTGCTAATCCTAGCATGATAAAGAAGATTCAAAGAGAGTGAGATGCCAGCTCCTTTCATTCAGTCAGTAGCTTCAAACATTTCTGGACGTTTTTCAATGGCAAAAATCAATGAATATTGTAAATGCACAAACAGTAATATCTCCACATTGCAAGGTGCAATTCTGAAATTTTTTGCTTTTTCCTGCTAATCCTAGCATGATAAAGAAGATTCCAAGAGAGTGAGATGCCAGCTCCTTTCATTCAGTCAGTAGCTTCAAACATTTCTGGTATATGAAAAACATGTTTTTCAATGGCAAAAATCAATGAATATTGTAAATGCACAAACAGTAATATCTCCACATTGCACGGTGCAATTCTGAAATTTTTTGCTTTTTCCTGCTAATCCTAGCATGATAAAGAAGATTCAAAGAGAGTGAGATGCCAGCTCCTTTCATTCAGTCAGTAGCTTCAAACATTTCTGGTATATGAAAAACATGTTTTTCAATGGCAAAAATCAATGAATATTGTAAATGCACAAACAGTAATATCTCCACATTGCACGGTGCAATTCAGAAATTTTTAGCTTTTTCCTGCTAATCCTAGCATGATAAAGAAGATTCAAAGAGAGTGAGATGCCAGCTCCTTTCATTCAGTCAGTAGCTTCAAACATTTCTGGTATATGAAAAACATGTTTTTCAATGGCAAAAATCAATGAATATTGTAAATGCACAAACAGTAATATCTCCACATTGCACGGTGCAATTCTGAAATTTTTTGCTTTTTCCTGCTAATCCTAGCATGATAAAGAAGATTCAAAGAGAGTGAGATGCCAGCTCCTTTCATTCAGTCAGTAGCTTCAAACATTTCTGGACGTTTTTCAATGGCAAAAATCAATGAATATTGTAAATGCACAAACAGTAATATCTCCACATTGCACGGTGCAATTCTGAAATTTTTAGCTTTTTCCTGTTAATCCTAGCATGATAAAGAAGATTCAAAGAGAGTGAGATGCCAGCTCCTTTCATTCAGTCAGTAGCTTCAAACATTTCTGGTATATGAAAAACATGTTTTTCAATGGCAAAAATCAATGAATATTGTAAATGCACAAACAGTAATATCTCCACATTGCAAGGTGCAATTCTGAAATTTTTTGCTTTTTCCTGCTAATCCTAGCATGATAAAGAAGATTCAAAGAGAGTGAGATGCCAGCTCCTTTCATTCAGTCAGTAGCTTCAAACATTTCTGGTATATGAAAAACATGTTTTTCAATGGCAAAAATCAATGAATATTGTAAATGCACAAACAGTAATATCTCCACATTGCAAGGTGCAATTCTGAAATTTTTTGCTTTTTCCTGCTAATCCTAGCATGATAAAGAAGATTCAAAGAGAGTGAGATGCCAGCTCCTTTCATTCAGTCAGTAGCTTCAAACATTTCTGGTATATGAAAAACATGTTTTTCAATGGCAAAAATCAATGAATATTGTAAATGCACAAACAGTAATATCTCCACATTGCACGGTGCAATTCTGAAATTTTTAGCTTTTTCCTGTTAATCCTAGCATGATAAAGAAGATTCAAAGAGAGTGAGATGCCAGCTCCTTTCATTCAGTCAGTAGCTTCAAACATTTCTGGTATATGAAAAACATGTTTTTCAATGGCAAAAATCAATGAATATTGTAAATGCACAAACAGTAATATCTCCACATTGCAAGGTGCAATTCTGAAATTTTTAGCTTTTTCCTGTTAATCCTAGCATGATAAAGAAGATTCAAAGAGAGTGAGATGCCAGCTCCTTTCATTCAGTCAGTAGCTTCAAACATTTCTGGACGTTTTTCAATGGCAAAAATCAATGAATATTGTAAATGCACAAACAGTAATATCTCCACATTGCAAGGTGCAATTCTGAAATTTTTTGCTTTTTCCTGCTAATCCTAGCATGATAAAGAAGATTCAAAGAGAGTGAGATGCCAGCTCCTTTCATTCAGTCAGTAGCTTCAAACATTTCTGGTATATGAAAAACATGTTTTTCAATGGCAAAAATCAATGAATATTGTAAATGCACAAACAGTAATATCTCCACATTGCAAGGTGCAATTCTGAAATTTTTAGCTTTTTCCTGTTAATCCTAGCATGATAAAGAAGATTCAAAGAGAGTGAGATGCCAGCTCCTTTCATTCAGTCAGTAGCTTCAAACATTTCTGGACGTTTTTCAATGGCAAAAATCAATGAATATTGTAAATGCACAAACAGTAATATCTCCACATTGCACGGTGCAATTCTGAAATTTTTAGCTTTTTCCTGTTAATCCTAGCATGATAAAGAAGATTCAAAGAGAGTGAGATGCCAGCTCCTTTCATTCAGTCAGTAGCTTCAAACATTTCTGGTATATGAAAAACATGTTTTTCAATGGCAAAAATCAATGAATATTGTAAATGCACAAACAGTAATATCTCCACATTGCAAGGTGCAATTCTGAAATTTTTAGCTTTTTCCTGTTAATCCTAGCATGATAAAGAAGATTCAAAGAGAGTGAGATGCCAGCTCCTTTCATTCAGTCAGTAGCTTCAAACATTTCTGGTATATGAAAAACATGTTTTTCAATGGCAAAAATCAATGAATATTGTAAATGCACAAACAGTAATATCTCCACATTGCAAGGTGCAATTCTGAAATTTTTAGCTTTTTCCTGTTAATCCTAGCATGATAAAGAAGATTCAAAGAGAGTGAGATGCCAGCTCCTTTCATTCAGTCAGTAGCTTCAAACATTTCTGGACGTTTTTCAATGGCAAAAATCAATGAATATTGTAAATGCACAAACAGTAATATCTCCACATTGCACGGTGCAATTCTGAAATTTTTAGCTTTTTCCTGTTAATCCTAGCATGATAAAGAAGATTCAAAGAGAGTGAGATGCCAGCTCCTTTCATTCAGTCAGTAGCTTCAAACATTTCTGGTATATGAAAAACATGTTTTTCAATGGCAAAAATCAATGAATATTGTAAATGCACAAACAGTAATATCTCCACATTGCAAGGTGCAATTCTGAAATTTTTTGCTTTTTCCTGTTAATCCTAGCATGATAAAGAAGATTCAAAGAGAGTGAGATGCCAGCTCCTTTCATTCAGTCAGTAGCTTCAAACATTTCTGGTATATGAAAAACATGTTTTTCAATGGCAAAAATCAATGAATATTGTAAATGCACAAACAGTAATATCTCCACATTGCACGGTGCAATTCTGAAATTTTTAGCTTTTTCCTGTTAATCCTAGCATGATAAAGAAGATTCAAAGAGAGTGAGATGCCAGCTCCTTTCATTCAGTCAGTAGCTTCAAACATTTCTGGTATATGAAAAACATGTTTTTCAATGGCAAAAATCAATGAATATTGTAAATGCACAAACAGTAATATCTCCACATTGCAAGGTGCAATTCTGAAATTTTTAGCTTTTTCCTGTTAATCCTAGCATGATAAAGAAGATTCAAAGAGAGTGAGATGCCAGCTCCTTTCATTCAGTCAGTAGCTTCAAACATTTCTGGTATATGAAAAACATGTTTTTCAATGGCAAAAATCAATGAATATTGTAAATGCACAAACAGTAATATCTCCACATTGCAAGGTGCAATTCTGAAATTTTTAGCTTTTTCCTGTTAATCCTAGCATGATAAAGAAGATTCAAAGAGAGTGAGATGCCAGCTCCTTTCATTCAGTCAGTAGCTTCAAACATTTCTGGACGTTTTTCAATGGCAAAAATCAATGAATATTGTAAATGCACAAACAGTAATATCTCCACATTGCAAGGTGCAATTCTGAAATTTTTAGCTTTTTCCTGCTAATCCTAGCATGATAAAGAAGATTCAAAGAGAGTGAGATGCCAGCTCCTTTCATTCAGTCAGTAGCTTCAAACATTTCTGGTATATGAAAAACATGTTTTTCAATGGCAAAAATCAATGAATATTGTAAATGCACAAACAGTAATATCTCCACATTGCACGGTGCAATTCTGAAATTTTTTGCTTTTTCCTGCTAATCCTAGCATGATAAAGAAGATTCAAAGAGAGTGAGATGCCAGCTCCTTTCATTCAGTCAGTAGCTTCAAACATTTCTGGACGTTTTTCAATGGCAAAAATCAATGAATATTGTAAATGCACAAACAGTAATATCTCCACATTGCAAGGTGCAATTCTGAAATTTTTTGCTTTTTCCTGCTAATCCTAGCATGATAAAGAAGATTCAAAGAGAGTGAGATGCCAGCTCCTTTCATTCAGTCAGTAGCTTCAAACATTTCTGGTATATGAAAAACATGTTTTTCAATGGCAAAAATCAATGAATATTGTAAATGCACAAACAGTAATATCTCCACATTGCACGGTGCAATTCTGAAATTTTTTGCTTTTTCCTGCTAATCCTAGCATGATAAAGAAGATTCAAAGAGAGTGAGATGCCAGCTCCTTTCATTCAGTCAGTAGCTTCAAACATTTCTGGTATATGAAAAACATGTTTTTCAATGGCAAAAATCAATGAATATTGTAAATGCACAAACAGTAATATCTCCACATTGCAAGGTGCAATTCTGAAATTTTTTGCTTTTTCCTGCTAATCCTAGCATGATAAAGAAGATTCAAAGAGAGTGAGATGCCAGCTCCTTTCATTCAGTCAGTAGCTTCAAACATTTCTGGTATATGAAAAACATGTTTTTCAATGGCAAAAATCAATGAATATTGTAAATGCACAAACAGTAATATCTCCACATTGCACGGTGCAATTCTGAAATTTTTTGCTTTTTCCTGCTAATCCTAGCATGATAAAGAAGATTCAAAGAGAGTGAGATGCCAGCTCCTTTCATTCAGTCAGTAGCTTCAAACATTTCTGGACGTTTTTCAATGGCAAAAATCAATGAATATTGTAAATGCACAAACAGTAATATCTCCACATTGCACGGTGCAATTCTGAAATTTTTAGCTTTTTCCTGTTAATCCTAGCATGATAAAGAAGATTCAAAGAGAGTGAGATGCCAGCTCCTTTCATTCAGTCAGTAGCTTCAAACATTTCTGGTATATGAAAAACATGTTTTTCAATGGCAAAAATCAATGAATATTGTAAATGCACAAACAGTAATATCTCCACATTGCACGGTGCAATTCTGAAATTTTTAGCTTTTTCCTGCTAATCCTAGCATGATAAAGAAGATTCAAAGAGAGTGAGATGCCAGCTCCTTTCATTCAGTCAGTAGCTTCAAACATTTCTGGTATATGAAAAACATGTTTTTCAATGGCAAAAATCAATGAATATTGTAAATGCACAAACAGTAATATCTCCACATTGCACGGTGCAATTCTGAAATTTTTAGCTTTTTCCTGCTAATCCTAGCATGATAAAGAAGATTCAAAGAGAGTGAGATGCCAGCTCCTTTCATTCAGTCAGTAGCTTCAAACATTTCTGGTATATGAAAAACATGTTTTTCAATGGCAAAAATCAATGAATATTGTAAATGCACAAACAGTAATATCTCCACATTGCACGGTGCAATTCTGAAATTTTTAGCTTTTTCCTGTTAATCCTAGCATGATAAAGAAGATTCAAAGAGAGTGAGATGCCAGCTCCTTTCATTCAGTCAGTAGCTTCAAACATTTCTGGTATATGAAAAACATGTTTTTCAATGGCAAAAATCAATGAATATTGTAAATGCACAAACAGTAATATCTCCACATTGCAAGGTGCAATTCTGAAATTTTTAGCTTTTTCCTGTTAATCCTAGCATGATAAAGAAGATTCAAAGAGAGTGAGATGCCAGCTCCTTTCATTCAGTCAGTAGCTTCAAACATTTCTGGTATATGAAAAACATGTTTTTCAATGGCAAAAATCAATGAATATTGTAAATGCACAAACAGTAATATCTCCACATTGCAAGGTGCAATTCTGAAATTTTTAGCTTTTTCCTGTTAATCCTAGCATGATAAAGAAGATTCAAAGAGAGTGAGATGCCAGCTCCTTTCATTCAGTCAGTAGCTTCAAACATTTCTGGACGTTTTTCAATGGCAAAAATCAATGAATATTGTAAATGCACAAACAGTAATATCTCCACATTGCACGGTGCAATTCTGAAATTTTTAGCTTTTTCCTGTTAATCCTAGCATGATAAAGAAGATTCAAAGAGAGTGAGATGCCAGCTCCTTTCATTCAGTCAGTAGCTTCAAACATTTCTGGTATATGAAAAACATGTTTTTCAATGGCAAAAATCAATGAATATTGTAAATGCACAAACAGTAATATCTCCACATTGCAAGGTGCAATTCTGAAATTTTTTGCTTTTTCCTGTTAATCCTAGCATGATAAAGAAGATTCAAAGAGAGTGAGATGCCAGCTCCTTTCATTCAGTCAGTAGCTTCAAACATTTCTGGTATATGAAAAACATGTTTTTCAATGGCAAAAATCAATGAATATTGTAAATGCACAAACAGTAATATCTCCACATTGCACGGTGCAATTCTGAAATTTTTTGCTTTTTCCTGTTAATCCTAGCATGATAAAGAAGATTCAAAGAGAGTGAGATGCCAGCTCCTTTCATTCAGTCAGTAGCTTCAAACATTTCTGGACGTTTTTCAATGGCAAAAATCAAGAATATTGTAAATGCACAAACAGTAATATCTCCACATTGCACGGTGCAATTCTGAAATTTTTAGCTTTTTCCTGCTAATCCTAGCATGATAAAGAAGATTCAAAGAGAGTGAGATGCCAGCTCCTTTCATTCAGTCAGTAGCTTCAAACATTTCTGGTATATGAAAAACATGTTTTTCAATGGCAAAAATCAATGAATATTGTAAATGCACAAACAGTAATATCTCCACATTGCACGGTGCAATTCTGAAATTTTTAGCTTTTTCCTGTTAATCCTAGCATGATAAAGAAGATTCAAAGAGAGTGAGATGCCAGCTCCTTTCATTCAGTCAGTAGCTTCAAACATTTCTGGTATATGAAAAACATGTTTTTCAATGGCAAAAATCAATGAATATTGTAAATGCACAAACAGTAATATCTCCACATTGCAAGGTGCAATTCTGAAATTTTTAGCTTTTTCCTGTTAATCCTAGCATGATAAAGAAGATTCAAAGAGAGTGAGATGCCAGCTCCTTTCATTCAGTCAGTAGCTTCAAACATTTCTGGTATATGAAAAACATGTTTTTCAATGGCAAAAATCAATGAATATTGTAAATGCACAAACAGTAATATCTCCACATTGCAAGGTGCAATTCTGAAATTTTTAGCTTTTTCCTGTTAATCCTAGCATGATAAAGAAGATTCAAAGAGAGTGAGATGCCAGCTCCTTTCATTCAGTCAGTAGCTTCAAACATTTCTGGACGTTTTTCAATGGCAAAAATCAATGAATATTGTAAATGCACAAACAGTAATATCTCCACATTGCACGGTGCAATTCTGAAATTTTTAGCTTTTTCCTGTTAATCCTAGCATGATAAAGAAGATTCAAAGAGAGTGAGATGCCAGCTCCTTTCATTCAGTCAGTAGCTTCAAACATTTCTGGTATATGAAAAACATGTTTTTCAATGGCAAAAATCAATGAATATTGTAAATGCACAAACAGTAATATCTCCACATTGCAAGGTGCAATTCTGAAATTTTTAGCTTTTTCCTGTTAATCCTAGCATGATAAAGAAGATTCAAAGAGAGTGAGATGCCAGCTCCTTTCATTCAGTCAGTAGCTTCAAACATTTCTGGACGTTTTTCAATGGCAAAAATCAATGAATATTGTAAATGCACAAACAGTAATATCTCCACATTGCAAGGTGCAATTCTGAAATTTTTAGCTTTTTCCTGCTAATCCTAGCATGATAAAGAAGATTCAAAGAGAGTGAGATGCCAGCTCCTTTCATTCAGTCAGTAGCTTCAAACATTTCTGGTATATGAAAAACATGTTTTTCAATGGCAAAAATCAATGAATATTGTAAATGCACAAACAGTAATATCTCCACATTGCACGGTGCAATTCTGAAATTTTTTGCTTTTTCCTGCTAATCCTAGCATGATAAAGAAGATTCAAAGAGAGTGAGATGCCAGCTCCTTTCATTCAGTCAGTAGCTTCAAACATTTCTGGACGTTTTTCAATGGCAAAAATCAATGAATATTGTAAATGCACAAACAGTAATATCTCCACATTGCAAGGTGCAATTCTGAAATTTTTTGCTTTTTCCTGCTAATCCTAGCATGATAACGAAGATTCAAAGAGAGTGAGATGCCAGCTCCTTTCATTCAGTCAGTAGCTTCAAACATTTCTGGTATATGAAAAACATGTTTTTCAATGGCAAAAATCAATGAATATTGTAAATGCACAAACAGTAATATCTCCACATTGCACGGTGCAATTCTGAAATTTTTTGCTTTTTCCTGCTAATCCTAGCATGATAAAGAAGATTCAAAGAGAGTGAGATGCCAGCTCCTTTCATTCAGTCAGTAGCTTCAAACATTTCTGGACGTTTTTCAATGGCAAAAATCAATGAATATTGTAAATGCACAAACAGTAATATCTCCACATTGCACGGTGCAATTCTGAAATTTTTAGCTTTTTCCTGCTAATCCTAGCATGATAAAGAAGATTCAAAGAGAGTGAGATGCCAGCTCCTTTCATTCAGTCAGTAGCTTCAAACATTTCTGGTATATGAAAAACATGTTTTTCAATGGCAAAAATCAATGAATATTGTAAATGCACAAACAGTAATATCTCCACATTGCACGGTGCAATTCTGAAATTTTTAGCTTTTTCCTGTTAATCCTAGCATGATAAAGAAGATTCAAAGAGAGTGAGATGCCAGCTCCTTTCATTCAGTCAGTAGCTTCAAACATTTCTGGTATATGAAAAACATGTTTTTCAATGGCAAAAATCAATGAATATTGTAAATGCACAAACAGTAATATCTCCACATTGCAAGGTGCAATTCTGAAATTTTTAGCTTTTTCCTGTTAATCCTAGCATGATAAAGAAGATTCAAAGAGAGTGAGATGCCAGCTCCTTTCATTCAGTCAGTAGCTTCAAACATTTCTGGTATATGAAAAACATGTTTTTCAATGGCAAAAATCAATGAATATTGTAAATGCACAAACAGTAATATCTCCACATTGCAAGGTGCAATTCTGAAATTTTTAGCTTTTTCCTGTTAATCCTAGCATGATAAAGAAGATTTAAAGAGAGTGAGATGCCAGCTCCTTTCATTCAGTCAGTAGCTTCAAACATTTCTGGACGTTTTTCAATGGCAAAAATCAATGAATATTGTAAATGCACAAACAGTAATATCTCCACATTGCACGGTGCAATTCTGAAATTTTTAGCTTTTTCCTGTTAATCCTAGCATGATAAAGAAGATTCAAAGAGAGTGAGATGCCAGCTCCTTTCATTCAGTCAGTAGCTTCAAACATTTCTGGTATATGAAAAACATGTTTTTCAATGGCAAAAATCAATGAATATTGTAAATGCACAAACAGTAATATCTCCACATTGCAAGGTGCAATTCTGAAATTTTTTGCTTTTTCCTGTTAATCCTAGCATGATAAAGAAGATTCAAAGAGAGTGAGATGCCAGCTCCTTTCATTCAGTCAGTAGCTTCAAACATTTCTGGTATATGAAAAACATGTTTTTCAATGGCAAAAATCAATGAATATTGTAAATGCACAAACAGTAATATCTCCACATTGCACGGTGCAATTCTGAAATTTTTTGCTTTTTCCTGTTAATCCTAGCATGATAAAGAAGATTCAAAGAGAGTGAGATGCCAGCTCCTTTCATTCAGTCAGTAGCTTCAAACATTTCTGGACGTTTTTCAATGGCAAAAATCAATGAATATTGTAAATGCACAAACAGTAATATCTCCACATTGCAAGGTGCAATTCTGAAATTTTTAGCTTTTTCCTGTTAATCCTAGCATGATAAAGAAGATTCAAAGAGAGTGAGATGCCAGCTCCTTTCATTCAGTCAGTAGCTTCAAACATTTCTGGTATATGAAAAACATGTTTTTCAATGGCAAAAATCAATGAATATTGTAAATGCACAAACAGTAATATCTCCACATTGCACGGTGCAATTCTGAAATTTTTTGCTTTTTCCTGCTAATCCTAGCATGATAAAGAAGATTCAAAGAGAGTGAGATGCCAGCTCCTTTCATTCAGTCAGTAGCTTCAAACATTTCTGGACGTTTTTCAATAGCAAAAATCAATGAATATTGTAAATGCACAAACAGTAATATCTCCACATTGCACGGTGCAATTCTGAAATTTTTAGCTTTTTCCTGTTAATCCTAGCATGATAAAGAAGATTCAAAGAGAGTGAGATGCCAGCTCCTTTCATTCAGTCAGTAGCTTCAAACATTTCTGGTATATGAAAAACATGTTTTTCAATGGCAAAAATCAATGAATATTGTAAATGCACAAACAGTAATATCTCCACATTGCACGGTGCAATTCTGAAATTTTTAGCTTTTTCCTGCTAATCCTAGCATGATAAAGAAGATTAAAAGAGAGTGAGATGCCAGCTCCTTTCATTCAGTCAGTAGCTTCAAACATTTCTGGTATATGAAAAACATGTTTTTCAATGGCAAAAATCAATGAATATTGTAAATGCACAAACAGTAATATTTCCACATTGCAAGTTGCAATTCTGAAATTTTTAGCTTTTTCCTGCTAATCCTAGCATGATAAAGAAGATTCAAAGAGAGTGAGATGCCAGCTCCTTTCATTCAGTCAGTAGCTTCAAACATTTCTGGACGTTTTTCAATGGCAAAAATCAATGAATATTGTAAATGCACAAACAGTAATATCTCAACATTGCAAGGTGCAATTCTGAAATTTTTTGGTTTTTCCTGCTAATCCTAGCATGATAAAGAAGATTCAAAGAGAGTGAGATGCCAGCTCCTTTCATTCAGTCAGTAGCTTCAAACATTTCTGGTATATGAAAAACATGTTTTTCAATGGCAAAAATCAATGAATATTGTAAATGCACAAACAGTAATATCTCCACATTGCACGGTGCAATTCTGAAATTTTTAGCTTTTTCCTGTTAATCCTAGCATGATAAAGAAGATTCAAAGAGAGTGAGATGCCAGCTCCTTTCATTCAGTCAGTAGCTTCAAACATTTCTGGTATATGAAAAACATGTTTTTCAATGGCAAAAATCAATGAATATTGTAAATGCACAAACAGTAATATCTCCACATTGCACGGTGCAATTCTGAAATTTTTAGCTTTTTCCTGTTAATCCTAGCATGATAAAGAAGATTCAAAGAGAGTGAGATGCCAGCTCCTTTCATTCAGTCAGTAGCTTCAAACATTTCTGGTATATGAAAAACATGTTTTTCAATGGCAAAAATCAATGAATATTGTAAATGCACAAACAGTAATATCTCCACATTGCAAGGTGCAATTCTGAAATTTTTTGCTTTTTCCTGTTAATCCTAGCATGATAAAGAAGATTCAAAGAGAGTGAGATGCCAGCTCCTTTCATTCAGTCAGTAGCTTCAAACATTTCTGGTATATGAAAAACATGTTTTTCAATGGCAAAAATCAATGAATATTGTAAATGCACAAACAGTAATATCTCCACATTGCACGGTGCAATTCTGAAATTTTTTGCTTTTTCCTGTTAATCCTAGCATGATAAAGAAGATTCAAAGAGAGTGAGATGCCAGCTCCTTTCATTCAGTCAGTAGCTTCAAACATTTCTGGACGTTTTTCAATGGCAAAAATCAATGAATATTGTAAATGCACAAACAGTAATATCTCCACATTGCAAGGTGCAATTCTGAAATTTTTAGCTTTTTCCTGTTAATCCTAGCATGATAAAGAAGATTCAAAGAGAGTGAGATGCCAGCTCCTTTCATTCAGTCAGTAGCTTCAAACATTTCTGGTATATGAAAAACATGTTTTTCAATGGCAAAAATCAATGAATATTGTAAATGCACAAACAGTAATATCTCCACATTGCACGGTGCAATTCTGAAATTTTTTGCTTTTTCCTGCTAATCCTAGCATGATAAAGAAGATTCAAAGAGAGTGAGATGCCAGCTCCTTTCATTCAGTCAGTAGCTTCAAACATTTCTGGACGTTTTTCAATAGCAAAAATCAATGAATATTGTAAATGCACAAACAGTAATATCTCCACATTGCACGGTGCAATTCTGAAATTTTTAGCTTTTTCCTGTTAATCCTAGCATGATAAAGAAGATTCAAAGAGAGTGAGATGCCAGCTCCTTTCATTCAGTCAGTAGCTTCAAACATTTCTGGTATATGAAAAACATGTTTTTCAATGGCAAAAATCAATGAATATTGTAAATGCACAAACAGTAATATCTCCACATTGCACGGTGCAATTCTGAAATTTTTAGCTTTTTCCTGCTAATCCTAGCATGATAAAGAAGATTAAAAGAGAGTGAGATGCCAGCTCCTTTCATTCAGTCAGTAGCTTCAAACATTTCTGGTATATGAAAAACATGTTTTTCAATGGCAAAAATCAATGAATATTGTAAATGCACAAACAGTAATATCTCCACATTGCAAGGTGCAATTCTGAAATTTTTAGCTTTTTCCTGCTAATCCTAGCATGATAAAGAAGATTCAAAGAGAGTGAGATGCCAGCTCCTTTCATTCAGTCAGTAGCTTCAAACATTTCTGGTATATGAAAAACATGTTTTTCAATGGCAAAAATCAATGAATATTGTAAATGCACAAACAGTAATATTTCCACATTGCAAGTTGCAATTCTGAAATTTTTAGCTTTTTCCTGCTAATCCTAGCATGATAAAGAAGATTCAAAGAGAGTGAGATGCCAGCTCCTTTCATTCAGTCAGTAGCTTCAAACATTTCTGGACGTTTTTCAATGGCAAAAATCAATGAATATTGTAAATGCACAAACAGTAATATCTCCACATTGCAAGGTGCAATTCTGAAATGTTTTGGTTTTTCCTGCTAATCCTAGCATGATAAAGAAGATTCAAAGAGAGTGAGATGCCAGCTCCTTTCATTCAGTCAGTAGCTTCAAACATTTCTGGTATATGAAAAACATGTTTTTCAATGGCAAAAATCAATGAATATTGTAAATGCACAAACAGTAATATCTCCACATTGCACGGTGCAATTCTGAAATTTTTAGCTTTTTCCTGTTAATCCTAGCATGATAAAGAAGATTCAAAGAGAGTGAGATGCCAGCTCCTTTCATTCAGTCAGTAGCTTCAAACATTTCTGGTATATGAAAAACATGTTTTTCAATGGCAAAAATCAATGAATATTGTAAATGCACAAACAGTAATATCTCCACATTGCACGGTGCAATTCTGAAATTTTTTGCTTTTTCCTGCTAATCCTAGCATGATAAAGAAGATTCAAAGAGAGTGAGATGCCAGCTCCTTTCATTCAGTCAGTAGCTTCAAACATTTCTGGACGTTTTTCAATGGCAAAAATCAATGAATATTGTAAATGCACAAACAGTAATATCTCCACATTGCACGGTGCAATTCTGAAATTTTTAGCTTTTTCCTGTTAATCCTAGCATGATAAAGAAGATTCAAAGAGAGTGAGATGCCAGCTCCTTTCATTCAGTCAGTAGCTTCAAACATTTCTGGTATATGAAAAACATGTTTTTCAATGGCAAAAATCAATGAATATTGTAAATGCACAAACAGTAATATCTCCACATTGCACGGTGCAATTCTGAAATTTTTAGCTTTTTCCTGCTAATCCTAGCATGATAAAGAAGATTAAAAGAGAGTGAGATGCCAGCTCCTTTCATTCAGTCAGTAGCTTCAAACATTTCTGGTATATGAAAAACATGTTTTTCAATGGCAAAAATCAATGAATATTGTAAATGCACAAACAGTAATATCTCCACATTGCAAGGTGCAATTCTGAAATTTTTAGCTTTTTCCTGCTAATCCTAGCATGATAAAGAAGATTCAAAGAGAGTGAGATGCCAGCTCCTTTCATTCAGTCAGTAGCTTCAAACATTTCTGGTATATGAAAAACATGTTTTTCAATGGCAAAAATCAATGAATATTGTAAATGCACAAACAGTAATATCTCCACATTGCAAGGTGCAATTCTGAAATTTTTAGCTTTTTCCTGCTAATCCTAGCATGATAAAGAAGATTCAAAGAGAGTGAGATGCCAGCTCCTTTCATTCAGTCAGTAGCTTCAAACATTTCTGGACGTTTTTCAATGGCAAAAATCAATGAATATTGTAAATGCACAAACAGTAATATCTCCACATTGCAAGGTGCAATTCTGAAATTTTTTGCTTTTTCCTGCTATTCCTAGCATGATAAAGAAGATTCAAAGAGAGTGAGATGCCAGCTCCTTTCATTCAGTCAGTAGCTTCAAACATTTCTGGTATATGAAAAACATGTTTTTCAATGGCAAAAATCAATGAATATTGTAAATGCACAAACAGTAATATCTCCACATTGCACGGTGCAATTCTGAAATTTTTAGCTTTTTCCTGTTAATCCTAGCATGATAAAGAAGATTCAAAGAGAGTGAGATGCCAGCTCCTTTCATTCAGTCAGTAGCTTCAAACATTTCTGGTATATGAAAAACATGTTTTTCAATGGCAAAAATCAATGAATATTGTAAATGCACAAACAGTAATATCTCCACATTGCACGGTGCAATTCTGAAATTTTTTGCTTTTTCCTGCTAATCCTAGCATGATAAAGAAGATTCAAAGAGAGTGAGATGCCAGCTCCTTTCATTCAGTCAGTAGCTTCAAACATTTCTGGACGTTTTTCAATGGCAAAAATCAATGAATATTGTAAATGCACAAACAGTAATATCTCCACATTGCACGGTGCAATTCTGAAATTTTTAGCTTTTTCCTGTTAATCCTAGCATGATAAAGAAGATTCAAAGAGAGTGAGATGCCAGCTCCTTTCATTCAGTCAGTAGCTTCAAACATTTCTGGTATATGAAAAACATGTTTTTCAATGGCAAAAATCAGTGAATATTGTAAATGCACAAACAGTAATATCTCCACATTGCACGGTGCAATTCTGAAATTTTTAGCTTTTTCCTGCTAATCCTAGCATGATAAAGAAGATTCAAAGAGAGTGAGATGCCAGCTCCTTTCATTCAGTCAGTAGCTTCAAACATTTCTGGTATATGAAAAACATGTTTTTCAATGGCAAAAATCAATGAATATTGTAAATGCACAAACAGTAATATCTCCACATTGCACGGTGCAATTCTGAAATTTTTTGCTTTTTCCTGCTAATCCTAGCATGATAAAGAAGATTCAAAGAGAGTGAGATGCCAGCTCCTTTCATTCAGTCAGTAGCTTCAAACATTTCTGGACGTTTTTCAATGGCAAAAATCAATGAATATTGTAAATGCACAAACAGTAATATCTCCACATTGCACGGTGCAATTCTGAAATTTTTAGCTTTTTCCTGTTAATCCTAGCATGATAAAGAAGATTCAAAGAGAGTGAGATGCCAGCTCCTTTCATTCAGTCAGTAGCTTCAAACATTTCTGGTATATGAAAAACATGTTTTTCAATGGCAAAAATCAATGAATATTGTAAATGCACAAACAGTAATATCTCCACATTGCACGGTGCAATTCTGAAATTTTTTGCTTTTTCCTGCTAATCCTAGCATGATAAAGAAGATTCAAAGAGAGTGAGATGCCAGCTCCTTTCATTCAGTCAGTAGCTTCAAACATTTCTGGACGTTTTTCAATGGCAAAAATCAATGAATATTGTAAATGCACAAACAGTAATATCTCCACATTGCACGGTGCAATTCTGAAATTTTTAGCTTTTTCCTGTTAATCCTAGCATGATAAAGAAGATTCAAAGAGAGTGAGATGCCAGCTCCTTTCATTCAGTCAGTAGCTTCAAACATTTCTGGTATATGAAAAACATGTTTTTCAATGGCAAAAATCAATGAATATTGTAAATGCACAAACAGTAATATCTCCACATTGCACGGTGCAATTCTGAAATTTTTAGCTTTTTCCTGCTAATCCTAGCATGATAAAGAAGATTAAAAGAGAGTGAGATGCCAGCTCCTTTCATTCAGTCAGTAGCTTCAAACATTTCTGGTATATGAAAAACATGTTTTTCAATGGCAAAAATCAATGAATATTGTAAATGCACAAACAGTAATATCTCCACATTGCAAGGTGCAATTCTGAAATTTTTAGCTTTTTCCTGCTAATCCTAGCATGATAAAGAAGATTCAAAGAGAGTGAGATGCCAGCTCCTTTCATTCAGTCAGTAGCTTCAAACATTTCTGGTATATGAAAAACATGTTTTTCAATGGCAAAAATCAATGAATATTGTAAATGCACAAACAGTAATATCTCCACATTGCACGGTGCAATTCTGAAATTTTTTGCTTTTTCCTGCTAATCCTAGCATGATAAAGAAGATTCAAAGAGAGTGAGATGCCAGCTCCTTTCATTCAGTCAGTAGCTTCAAACATTTCTGGACGTTTTTCAATGGCAAAAATCAATGAATATTGTAAATGCACAAACAGTAATATCTCCACATTGCACGGTGCAATTCTGAAATTTTTAGCTTTTTCCTGTTAATCCTAGCATGATAAAGAAGATTCAAAGAGAGTGAGATGCCAGCTCCTTTCATTCAGTCAGTAGCTTCAAACATTTCTGGTATATGAAAAACATGTTTTTCAATGGCAAAAATCAGTGAATATTGTAAATGCACAAACAGTAATATCTCCACATTGCACGGTGCAATTCTGAAATTTTTAGCTTTTTCCTGCTAATCCTAGCATGATAAAGAAGATTCAAAGAGAGTGAGATGCCAGCTCCTTTCATTCAGTCAGTAGCTTCAAACATTTCTGGTATATGAAAAACATGTTTTTCAATGGCAAAAATCAATGAATATTGTAAATGCACAAACAGTAATATCTCCACATTGCACGGTGCAATTCTGAAATTTTTTGCTTTTTCCTGCTAATCCTAGCATGATAAAGAAGATTCAAAGAGAGTGAGATGCCAGCTCCTTTCATTCAGTCAGTAGCTTCAAACATTTCTGGACGTTTTTCAATGGCAAAAATCAATGAATATTGTAAATGCACAAACAGTAATATCTCCACATTGCACGGTGCAATTCTGAAATTTTTAGCTTTTTCCTGTTAATCCTAGCATGATAAAGAAGATTCAAAGAGAGTGAGATGCCAGCTCCTTTCATTCAGTCAGTAGCTTCAAACATTTCTGGTATATGAAAAACATGTTTTTCAATGGCAAAAATCAATGAATATTGTAAATGCACAAACAGTAATATCTCCACATTGCACGGTGCAATTCTGAAATTTTTTGCTTTTTCCTGCTAATCCTAGCATGATAAAGAAGATTCAAAGAGAGTGAGATGCCAGCTCCTTTCATTCAGTCAGTAGCTTCAAACATTTCTGGACGTTTTTCAATGGCAAAAATCAATGAATATTGTAAATGCACAAACAGTAATATCTCCACATTGCACGGTGCAATTCTGAAATTTTTAGCTTTTTCCTGTTAATCCTAGCATGATAAAGAAGATTCAAAGAGAGTGAGATGCCAGCTCCTTTCATTCAGTCAGTAGCTTCAAACATTTCTGGTATATGAAAAACATGTTTTTCAATGGCAAAAATCAATGAATATTGTAAATGCACAAACAGTAATATCTCCACATTGCACGGTGCAATTCTGAAATTTTTAGCTTTTTCCTGCTAATCCTAGCATGATAAAGAAGATTAAAAGAGAGTGAGATGCCAGCTCCTTTCATTCAGTCAGTAGCTTCAAACATTTCTGGTATATGAAAAACATGTTTTTCAATGGCAAAAATCAATGAATATTGTAAATGCACAAACAGTAATATCTCCACATTGCAAGGTGCAATTCTGAAATTTTTAGCTTTTTCCTGCTAATCCTAGCATGATAAAGAAGATTCAAAGAGAGTGAGATGCCAGCTCCTTTCATTCAGTCAGTAGCTTCAAACATTTCTGGTATATGAAAAACATGTTTTTCAATGGCAAAAATCAATGAATATTGTAAATGCACAAACAGTAATATCTCCACATTGCAAGGTGCAATTCTGAAATTTTTAGCTTTTTCCTGCTAATCCTAGCATGATAAAGAAGATTCAAAGAGAGTGAGATGCCAGCTCCTTTCATTCAGTCAGTAGCTTCAAACATTTCTGGACGTTTTTCAATGGCAAAAATCAATGAATATTGTAAATGCACAAACAGTAATATCTCCACATTGCAAGGTGCAATTCTGAAATTTTTTGCTTTTTCCTGCTATTCCTAGCATGATAAAGAAGATTCAAAGAGAGTGAGATGCCAGCTCCTTTCATTCAGTCAGTAGCTTCAAACATTTCTGGTATATGAAAAACATGTTTTTCAATGGCAAAAATCAATGAATATTGTAAATGCACAAACAGTAATATCTCCACATTGCACGGTGCAATTCTGAAATTTTTTGGTTTTTCCTGTTAATCCTAGCATGATAAAGAAGATTCAAAGAGAGTGAGATGCCAGCTCCTTTCATTCAGTCAGTAGCTTCAAACATTTCTGGTATATGAAAAACATGTTTTTCAATGGCAAAAATCAATGAATATTGTAAATGCACAAACAGTAATATCTCCACATTGCACGGTGCAATTCTGAAATTTTTTGCTTTTTCCTGCTAATCCTAGCATGATAAAGAAGATTCAAAGAGAGTGAGATGCCAGCTCCTTTCATTCAGTCAGTAGCTTCAAACATTTCTGGACGTTTTTCAATGGCAAAAATCAATGAATATTGTAAATGCACAAACAGTAATATCTCCACATTGCACGGTGCAATTCTGAAATTTTTAGCTTTTTCCTGTTAATCCTAGCATGATAAAGAAGATTCAAAGAGAGTGAGATGCCAGCTCCTTTCATTCAGTCAGTAGCTTCAAACATTTCTGGTATATGAAAAACATGTTTTTCAATGGCAAAAATCAGTGAATATTGTAAATGCACAAACAGTAATATCTCCACATTGCACGGTGCAATTCTGAAATTTTTAGCTTTTTCCTGCTAATCCTAGCATGATAAAGAAGATTCAAAGAGAGTGAGATGCCAGCTCCTTTCATTCAGTCAGTAGCTTCAAACATTTCTGGACGTTTTTCAATGGCAAAAATCAATGAATATTGTAAATGCACAAACAGTAATATCTCCACATTGCACGGTGCAATTCTGAAATTTTTAGCTTTTTCCTGTTAATCCTAGCATGATAAAGAAGATTCAAAGAGAGTGAGATGCCAGCTCCTTTCATTCAGTCAGTAGCTTCAAACATTTCTGGTATATGAAAAACATGTTTTTCAATGGCAAAAATCAATGAATATTGTAAATGCACAAACAGTAATATCTCCACATTGCACGGTGCAATTCTGAAATTTTTTGCTTTTTCCTGTTAATCCTAGCATGATAAAGAAGATTCAAAGAGAGTGAGATGCCAGCTCCTTTCATTCAGTCAGTAGCTTCAAACATTTCTGGTATATGAAAAACATGTTTTTCAATGGCAAAAATCAATGAATATTGTAAATGCACAAACAGTAATATCTCCACATTGCAAGGTGCAATTCTGAAATTTTTAGCTTTTTCCTGTTAATCCTAGCATGATAAAGAAGATTCAAAGAGAGTGAGATGCCAGCTCCTTTCATTCAGTCAGTAGCTTCAAACATTTCTGGTATATGAAAAACATGTTTTTCAATGGCAAAAATCAATGAATATTGTAAATGCACAAACAGTAATATCTCCACATTGCACGGTGCAATTCTGAAATTTTTTGCTTTTTCCTGCTAATCCTAGCATGATAAAGAAGATTCAAAGAGAGTGAGATGCCAGCTCCTTTCATTCAGTCAGTAGCTTCAAACATTTCTGGACGTTTTTCAATGGCAAAAATCAATGAATATTGTAAATGCACAAACAGTAATATCTCCACATTGCAAGGTGCAATTCTGAAATTTTTTGCTTTTTCCTGCTAATCCTAGCATGATAAAGAAGATTCAAAGAGAGTGAGATGCCAGCTCCTTTCATTCAGTCAGTAGCTTCAAACATTTCTGGTATATGAAAAACATGTTTTTCAATGGCAAAAATCAATGAATATTGTAAATGCACAAACAGTAATATCTCCACATTGCACGGTGCAATTCTGAAATTTTTAGCTTTTTCCTGTTAATCCTAGCATGATAAAGAAGATTCAAAGAGAGTGAGATGCCAGCTCCTTTCATTCAGTCAGTAGCTTCAAACATTTCTGGTATATGAAAAACATGTTTTTCAATGGCAAAAATCAATGAATATTGTAAATGCACAAACAGTAATATCTCCACATTGCACGGTGCAAATCTGAAATTTTTTGCTTTTTCCTGCTAATCCTAGCATGATAAAGAAGATTCAAAGAGAGTGAGATGCCAGCTCCTTTCATTCAGTCAGTAGCTTCAAACATTTCTGGTATATGAAAAACATGTTTTTCAATGGCAAAAATCAATGAATATTGTAAATGCACAAACAGTAATATCTCCACATTGCACGGTGCAATTCTGAAATTTTTAGCTTTTTCCTGTTAATCCTAGCATGATAAAGAAGATTCAAAGAGAGTGAGATGCCAGCTCCTTTCATTCAGTCAGTAGCTTCAAACATTTCTGGTATATGAAAAACATGTTTTTCAATGGCAAAAATCAATGAATATTGTAAATGCACAAACAGTAATATCTCCACATTGCACGGTGCAATTCTGAAATTTTTAGCTTTTTCCTGTTAATCCTAGCATGATAAAGAAGATTCAAAGAGAGTGAGATGCCAGCTCCTTTCATTCAGTCAGTAGCTTCAAACATTTCTGGTATATGAAAAACATGTTTTTCAATGGCAAAAATCAATGAATATTGTAAATGCACAAACAGTAATATCTCCACATTGCACGGTGCAATTCTGAAATTTTTTGCTTTTTCCTGCTAATCCTAGCATGATAAAGAAGATTCAAAGAGAGTGAGATGCCAGCTCCTTTCATTCAGTCAGTAGCTTCAAACATTTCTGGACGTTTTTCAATGGCAAAAATCAATGAATATTGTAAATGCACAAACAGTAATATCTCCACATTGCACGGTGCAATTCTGAAATTTTTTGCTTTTTCCTGTTAATCCTAGCATGATAAAGAAGATTCAAAGAGAGTGAGATGCCAGCTCCTTTCATTCAGTCAGTAGCTTCAAACATTTCTGGTATATGAAAAACATGTTTTTCAATGGCAAAAATCAATGAATATTGTAAATGCACAAACAGTAATATCTCCACATTGCACGGTGCAATTCTGAAATTTTTTGCTTTTTCCTGCTAATCCTAGCATGATAAAGAAGATTCAAAGAGAGTGAGATGCCAGCTCCTTTCATTCAGTCAGTAGCTTCAAACATTTCTGGACGTTTTTCAATGGCAAAAATCAATGAATATTGTAAATGCACAAACAGTAATATCTCCACATTGCACGGTGCAATTCTGAAATTTTTTGCTTTTTCCTGTTAATCCTAGCATGATAAAGAAGATTCAAAGAGAGTGAGATGCCAGCTCCTTTCATTCAGTCAGTAGCTTCAAACATTTCTGGTATATAAAAAACATGTTTTTCAATGGCAAAAATCAATGAATATTGTAAATGCACAAACAGTAATATCTCCACATTGCACGGTGCAATTCTGAAATTTTTAGCTTTTTCCTGCTAATCCTAGCATGATAAAGAAGATTCAAAGAGAGTGAGATGCCAGCTCCTTTCATTCAGTCAGTAGCTTCAAACATTTCTGGACGTTTTTCAATGGCAAAAATCAATGAATATTGTAAATGCACAAACAGTAATATCTCCACATTGCACGGTGCAATTCTGAAATTTTTTGCTTTTTCCTGTTAATCCTAGCATGATAAAGAAGATTCAAAGAGAGTGAGATGCCAGCTCCTTTCATTCAGTCAGTAGCTTCAAACATTTCTGGTATATGAAAAACATGTTTTTCAATGGCAAAAATCAATGAATATTGTAAATGCACAAACAGTAATATCTCCACATTGCAAGGTGCAATTCTGAAATTTTTTGCTTTTTCCTGCTAATCCTAGCATGATAAAGAAGATTCAAAGAGAGTGAGATGCCAGCTCCTTTCATTCAGTCAGTAGCTTCAAACATTTCTGGACGTTTTTCAATGGCAAAAATCAATGAATATTGTTAATGCACAAACAGTAATATCTCCACATTGCACGGTGCAATTCTGAAATTTTTAGCTTTTTCCTGTTAATCCTAGCATGATAAAGAAGATTCAAAGAGAGTGAGATGCCAGCTCCTTTCATTCAGTCAGTAGCTTCAAACATTTCTGGTATATGAAAAACATGTTTTTCAATGGCAAAAATCAATGAATATTGTAAATGCACAAACAGTAATATCTCCACATTGCAAGGTGCAATTCTGAAATTTTTAGCTTTTTCCTGTTAATCCTAGCATGATAAAGAAGATTCAAAGAGAGTGAGATGCCAGCTCCTTTCATTCAGTCAGTAGCTTCAAACATTTCTGGTATATGAAAAACATGTTTTTCAATGGCAAAAATCAATGAATATTGTAAATGCACAAACAGTAATATCTCCACATTGCACGGTGCAATTCTGAAATTTTTTGCTTTTTCCTGCTAATCCTAGCATGATAAAGAAGATTCAAAGAGAGTGAGATGCCAGCTCCTTTCATTCAGTCAGTAGCTTCAAACATTTCTGGACGTTTTTCAATGGCAAAAATCAATGAATATTGTAAATGCACAAACAGTAATATCTCCACATTGCAAGGTGCAATTCTGAAATTTTTTGCTTTTTCCTGCTAATCCTAGCATGATAAAGAAGATTCAAAGAGAGTGAGATGCCAGCTCCTTTCATTCAGTCAGTAGCTTCAAACATTTCTGGTATATGAAAAACATGTTTTTCAATGGCAAAAATCAATGAATATTGTAAATGCACAAACAGTAATATCTCCACATTGCACGGTGCAATTCTGAAATTTTTAGCTTTTTCCTGTTAATCCTAGCATGATAAAGAAGATTCAAAGAGAGTGAGATGCCAGCTCCTTTCATTCAGTCAGTAGCTTCAAACATTTCTGGTATATGAAAAACATGTTTTTCAATGGCAAAAATCAATGAATATTGTAAATGCACAAACAGTAATATCTCCACATTGCACGGTGCAATTCTGAAATTTTTTGCTTTTTCCTGCTAATCCTAGCATGATAAAGAAGATTCAAAGAGAGTGAGATGCCAGCTCCTTTCATTCAGTCAGTAGCTTCAAACATTTCTGGACGTTTTTCAATGGCAAAAATCAATGAATATTGTAAATGCACAAACAGTAATATCTCCACATTGCACGGTGCAATTCTGAAATTTTTAGCTTTTTCCTGTTAATCCTAGCATGATAAAGAAGATTCAAAGAGAGTGAGATGCCAGCTCCTTTCATTCAGTCAGTAGCTTCAAACATTTCTGGTATATGAAAAACATGTTTTTCAATGGCAAAAATCAATGAATATTGTAAATGCACAAACAGTAATATCTCCACATTGCAAGGTGCAATTCTGAAATTTTTTGCTTTTTCCTGCTAATCCTAGCATGATAAAGAAGATTCAAAGAGAGTGAGATGCCAGCTCCTTTCATTCAGTCAGTAGCTTCAAACATTTCTGGTATATGAAAAACATGTTTTTCAATGGCAAAAATCAATGAATATTGTAAATGCACAAACAGTAATATCTCCACATTGCACGGTGCAATTCTGAAATTTTTTGCTTTTTCCTGCTAATCCTAGCATGATAAAGAAGATTCAAAGAGAGTGAGATGCCAGCTCCTTTCATTCAGTCAGTAGCTTCAAACATTTCTGGACGTTTTTCAATGGCAAAAATCAATGAATATTGTAAATGCACAAACAGTAATATCTCCACATTGCACGGTGCAATTCTGAAATTTTTAGCTTTTTCCTGTTAATCCTAGCATGATAAAGAAGATTCAAAGAGAGTGAGATGCCAGCTCCTTTCATTCAGTCAGTAGCTTCAAACATTTCTGGTATATGAAAAACATGTTTTTCAATGGCAAAAATCAATGAATATTGTAAATGCACAAACAGTAATATCTCCACATTGCAAGGTGCAATTCTGAAATTTTTTGCTTTTTCCTGCTAATCCTAGCATGATAAAGAAGATTCAAAGAGAGTGAGATGCCAGCTCCTTTCATTCAGTCAGTAGCTTCAAACATTTCTGGTATATGAAAAACATGTTTTTCAATGGCAAAAATCAATGAATATTGTAAATGCACAAACAGTAATATCTCCACATTGCAAGGTGCAATTCTGAAATTTTTAGCTTTTTCCTGTTAATCCTAGCATGATAAAGAAGATTCAAAGAGAGTGAGATGCCAGCTCCTTTCATTCAGTCAGTAGCTTCAAACATTTCTGGACGTTTTTCAATGGCAAAAATCAATGAATATTGTAAATGCACAAACAGTAATATCTCCACATTGCAAGGTGCAATTCTGAAATTTTTTGCTTTTTCCTGCTAATCCTAGCATGATAAAGAAGATTCAAAGAGAGTGAGATGCCAGCTCCTTTCATTCAGTCAGTAGCTTCAAACATTTCTGGTATATGAAAAACATGTTTTTCAATGGCAAAAATCAATGAATATTGTAAATGCACAAACAGTAATATCTCCACATTGCACGGTGCAATTCTGAAATTTTTAGCTTTTTCCTGTTAATCCTAGCATGATAAAGAAGATTCAAAGAGAGTGAGATGCCAGCTCCTTTTATTCAGTCAGTAGCTTCAAACATTTCTGGTATATGAAAAACATGTTTTTCAATGGCAAAAATCAATGAATATTGTAAATGCACAAACAGTAATATCTCCACATTGCACGGTGCAATTCTGAAATTTTTTGCTTTTTCCTGCTAATCCTAGCATGATAAAGAAGATTCAAAGAGAGTGAGATGCCAGCTCCTTTCATTCAGTCAGTAGCTTCAAACATTTCTGGTATATGAAAAACATGTTTTTCAATGGCAAAAATCAATGAATATTGTAAATGCACAAACAGTAATATCTCCACATTGCACGGTGCAATTCTGAAATTTTTAGCTTTTTCCTGTTAATCCTAGCATGATAAAGAAGATTCAAAGAGAGTGAGATGCCAGCTCCTTTCATTCAGTCAGTAGCTTCAAACATTTCTGGTATATGAAAAACATGTTTTTCAATGGCAAAAATCAATGAATATTGTAAATGCACAAACAGTAATATCTCCACATTGCACGGTGCAATTCTGAAATTTTTAGCTTTTTCCTGTTAATCCTAGCATGATAAAGAAGATTCAAAGAGAGTGAGATGCCAGCTCCTTTCATTCAGTCAGTAGCTTCAAACATTTCTGGTATATGAAAAACATGTTTTTCAATGGCAAAAATCAATGAATATTGTAAATGCACAAACAGTAATATCTCCACATTGCACGGTGCAATTCTGAAATTTTTTGCTTTTTCCTGCTAATCCTAGCATGATAAAGAAGATTCAAAGAGAGTGAGATGCCAGCTCCTTTCATTCAGTCAGTAGCTTCAAACATTTCTGGACGTTTTTCAATGGCAAAAATCAATGAATATTGTAAATGCACAAACAGTAATATCTCCACATTGCACGGTGCAATTCTGAAATTTTTAGCTTTTTCCTGTTAATCCTAGCATGATAAAGAAGATTCAAAGAGAGTGAGATGCCAGCTCCTTTCATTCAGTCAGTAGCTTCAAACATTTCTGGTATATGAAAAACATGTTTTTCAATGGCAAAAATCAATGAATATTGTAAATGCACAAACAGTAATATCTCCACATTGCAAGGTGCAATTCTGAAATTTTTTGCTTTTTCCTGCTAATCCTAGCATGATAAAGAAGATTCAAAGAGAGTGAGATGCCAGCTCCTTTCATTCAGTCAGTAGCTTCAAACATTTCTGGTATATGAAAAACATGTTTTTCAATGGCAAAAATCAATGAATATTGTAAATGCACAAACAGTAATATCTCCACATTGCACGGTGCAATTCTGAAATTTTTAGCTTTTTCCTGTTAATCCTAGCATGATAAAGAAGATTCAAAGAGAGTGAGATGCCAGCTCCTTTCATTCAGTCAGTAGCTTCAAACATTTCTGGTATATGAAAAACATGTTTTTCAATGGCAAAAATCAATGAATATTGTAAATGCACAAACAGTAATATCTCCACATTGCACGGTGCAATTCTGAAATTTTTTGCTTTTTCCTGCTAATCCTAGCATGATAAAGAAGATTCAAAGAGAGTGAGATGCCAGCTCCTTTCATTCAGTCAGTAGCTTCAAACATTTCTGGACGTTTTTCAATGGCAAAAATCAATGAATATTGTAAATGCACAAACAGTAATATCTCCACATTGCACGGTGCAATTCTGAAATTTTTAGCTTTTTCCTGTTAATCCTAGCATGATAAAGAAGATTCAAAGAGAGTGAGATGCCAGCTCCTTTCATTCAGTCAGTAGCTTCAAACATTTCTGGTATATGAAAAACATGTTTTTCAATGGCAAAAATCAATGAATATTGTAAATGCACAAACAGTAATATCTCCACATTGCAAGGTGCAATTCTGAAATTTTTTGCTTTTTCCTGCTAATCCTAGCATGATAAAGAAGATTCAAAGAGAGTGAGATGCCAGCTCCTTTCATTCAGTCAGTAGCTTCAAACATTTCTGGTATATGAAAAACATGTTTTTCAATGGCAAAAATCAATGAATATTGTAAATGCACAAACAGTAATATCTCCACATTGCACGGTGCAATTCTGAAATTTTTTGCTTTTTCCTGCTAATCCTAGCATGATAAAGAAGATTCAAAGAGAGTGAGATGCCAGCTCCTTTCATTCAGTCAGTAGCTTCAAACATTTCTGGACGTTTTTCAATGGCAAAAATCAATGAATATTGTAAATGCACAAACAGTAATATCTCCACATTGCACGGTGCAATTCTGAAATTTTTAGCTTTTTCCTGTTAATCCTAGCATGATAAAGAAGATTCAAAGAGAGTGAGATGCCAGCTCCTTTCATTCAGTCAGTAGCTTCAAACATTTCTGGTATATGAAAAACATGTTTTTCAATGGCAAAAATCAATGAATATTGTAAATGCACAAACAGTAATATCTCCACATTGCAAGGTGCAATTCTGAAATTTTTTGCTTTTTCCTGCTAATCCTAGCATGATAAAGAAGATTCAAAGAGAGTGAGATGCCAGCTCCTTTCATTCAGTCAGTAGCTTCAAACATTTCTGGTATATGAAAAACATGTTTTTCAATGGCAAAAATCAATGAATATTGTAAATGCACAAACAGTAATATCTCCACATTGCAAGGTGCAATTCTGAAATTTTTAGCTTTTTCCTGTTAATCCTAGCATGATAAAGAAGATTCAAAGAGAGTGAGATGCCAGCTCCTTTCATTCAGTCAGTAGCTTCAAACATTTCTGGACGTTTTTCAATGGCAAAAATCAATGAATATTGTAAATGCACAAACAGTAATATCTCCACATTGCAAGGTGCAATTCTGAAATTTTTTGCTTTTTCCTGCTAATCCTAGCATGATAAAGAAGATTCAAAGAGAGTGAGATGCCAGCTCCTTTCATTCAGTCAGTAGCTTCAAACATTTCTGGTATATGAAAAACATGTTTTTCAATGGCAAAAATCAATGAATATTGTAAATGCACAAACAGTAATATCTCCACATTGCAAGGTGCAATTCTGAAATTTTTTGCTTTTTCCTGCTAATCCTAGCATGATAAAGAAGATTCAAAGAGAGTGAGATGCCAGCTCCTTTCATTCAGTCAGTAGCTTCAAACATTTCTGGTATATGAAAAACATGTTTTTCAATGGCAAAAATCAATGAATATTGTAAATGCACAAACAGTAATATCTCCACATTGCACGGTGCAATTCTGAAATTTTTAGCTTTTTCCTGTTAATCCTAGCATGATAAAGAAGATTCAAAGAGAGTGAGATGCCAGCTCCTTTCATTCAGTCAGTAGCTTCAAACATTTCTGGTATATGAAAAACATGTTTTTCAATGGCAAAAATCAATGAATATTGTAAATGCACAAACAGTAATATCTCCACATTGCACGGTGCAATTCTGAAATTTTTTGCTTTTTCCTGCTAATCCTAGCATGATAAAGAAGATTCAAAGAGAGTGAGATGCCAGCTCCTTTCATTCAGTCAGTAGCTTCAAACATTTCTGGACGTTTTTCAATGGCAAAAATCAATGAATATTGTAAATGCACAAACAGTAATATCTCCACATTGCACGGTGCAATTCTGAAATTTTTAGCTTTTTCCTGTTAATCCTAGCATGATAAAGAAGATTCAAAGAGAGTGAGATGCCAGCTCCTTTCATTCAGTCAGTAGCTTCAAACATTTCTGGTATATGAAAAACATGTTTTTCAATGGCAAAAATCAATGAATATTGTAAATGCACAAACAGTAATATCTCCACATTGCAAGGTGCAATTCTGAAATTTTTTGCTTTTTCCTGCTAATCCTAGCATGATAAAGAAGATTCAAAGAGAGTGAGATGCCAGCTCCTTTCATTCAGTCAGTAGCTTCAACATTTCTGGTATATGAAAAACATGTTTTTCAATGGCAAAAATCAATGAATATTGTAAATGCACAAACAGTAATATCTCCACATTGCACGGTGCAATTCTGAAATTTTTTGCTTTTTCCTGCTAATCCTAGCATGATAAAGAAGATTCAAAGAGAGTGAGATGCCAGCTCCTTTCATTCAGTCAGTAGCTTCAAACATTTCTGGACGTTTTCAATGGCAAAAATCAATGAATATTGTAAATGCACAAACAGTAATATCTCCACATTGCACGGTGCAATTCTGAAATTTTTAGCTTTTTCCTGTTAATCCTAGCATGATAAAGAAGATTCAAAGAGAGTGAGATGCCAGCTCCTTTCATTCAGTCAGTAGCTTCAAACATTTCTGGTATATGAAAAACATGTTTTTCAATGGCAAAAATCAATGAATATTGTAAATGCACAAACAGTAATATCTCCACATTGCAAGGTGCAATTCTGAAATTTTTTGCTTTTTCCTGCTAATCCTAGCATGATAAAGAAGATTCAAAGAGAGTGAGATGCCAGCTCCTTTCATTCAGTCAGTAGCTTCAAACATTTCTGGTATATGAAAAACATGTTTTTCAATGGCAAAAATCAATGAATATTGTAAATGCACAAACAGTAATATCTCCACATTGCAAGGTGCAATTCTGAAATTTTTAGCTTTTTCCTGTTAATCCTAGCATGATAAAGAAGATTCAAAGAGAGTGAGATGCCAGCTCCTTTCATTCAGTCAGTAGCTTCAAACATTTCTCGACGTTTTTCAATGGCAAAAATCAATGAATATTGTAAATGCACAAACAGTAATATCTCCACATTGCAAGGTGCAATTCTGAAATTTTTTGCTTTTTCCTGCTAATCCTAGCATGATAAAGAAGATTCAAAGAGAGTGAGATGCCAGCTCCTTTCATTCAGTCAGTAGCTTCAAACATTTCTGGTATATGAAAAACATGTTTTTCAATGGCAAAAATCAATGAATATTGTAAATGCACAAACAGTAATATCTCCACATTGCACGGTGCAATTCTGAAATTTTTAGCTTTTTCCTGTTAATCCTAGCATGATAAAGAAGATTCAAAGAGAGTGAGATGCCAGCTCCTTTTATTCAGTCAGTAGCTTCAAACATTTCTGGTATATGAAAAACATGTTTTTCAATGGCAAAAATCAATGAATATTGTAAATGCACAAACAGTAATATCTCCACATTGCACGGTGCAATTCTGAAATTTTTTGCTTTTTCCTGCTAATCCTAGCATGATAAAGAAGATTCAAAGAGAGTGAGATGCCAGCTCCTTTCATTCAGTCAGTAGCTTCAAACATTTCTGGTATATGAAAAACATGTTTTT